>NW_022196903.1:40779756-40902351 GCF_008632895.1 Mastomys coucha
TTAGGACGAACAACAATATGAACTAACTAGTACCCTCACAGCTCCCAGGGTCTCAACCACCAACCAAGCACACGGTGGGTCTGATTGTTCTGGCAGCATGTATATAGTAGAGGATTGCAAATTCGATCATCAATAGGAGGAGAGGACCTCGGCCCTGTGAAGGTTCTGTGCCCCAGTGTAGGGGAATGCCAGGGCCAATAAGTGGGAGAAGGTGGGGTGGCAGGCATGGGGAGGAGAGAGGCAACGGGGGTTTGTTCTTGTTGTTTTTGCTTGTTTGTTTGTTTGTTTTTTGGAAGGGAAACTGGGAAAGGAGAAATTTACATGTAAATAAAGAAAATATCTAAAAAAAAGTAATTAAAAAATAGCAATTTTTTAAAAATGTTGCTTATACTCTTTAAAAATTTATCACATACACACACACATGTGCACATGCACTCAAGGGTTTAGCACTGTATTGTTTTCTCTAATTCATGATATAAGTATAAAGACTACATTAACTGAGGGCTAAGGGGGTTAATACTGCCTAGCATACACAAAGTCTGAGCCGCACATAACTAGGTGTAGTGCTTAATGACTATAATCTGAGCACTAGGCATGTAGAGGCCTGAAAATCAGAAGTGCAACATCATCCTCATTACATACCAGCATGAGCTGAGGTGTATGAAACCTTGTGTCAAAACATTATTTTAAAAGAAATTGAGAAAGTCAAGAAGTTAGAATGGGTTTTGCTGCACACACCAAAGCAGTGAAGCTTAATAGTTAAATTGAACTTTTATGGATGACTGAAAAAGAGATGATAATATCTACCATTATGGCTTTCAGTGAAGGAGGAAGGTCCATTTTGAAGATGACTTTGAGTGTGAAGTATGTGTGTGTCCAGGTTATGTGTGTGGCCAGAGAACACCTCTTTGGAATTGCTTCTCTTCTTCCACTATACGGTCAAGAAACCTTAGTTTGTCAGGCTTGATGGCAAGTGCCTTTACCTAAAGAGCCAGCCTGCTGACCTGCACCACTGGGTTTTTGTTATCATTAATATTTTGTGTTTTGGTAAGTTTAATTTCACTTAAAAAGTTCCTTTTTATTTAATTGAGTTTTAACTCCTCATCATTTAAGAAAGTTTATAACTATATAACACTTAGTTCTAATGATTTCAATATGTCAATTTGGGCAGTGAAAAGCTGCTATCTGTTTTCTCTGCCTCCAGTATAGTGTAGGTCACTTCTTGTCCAAGGGAGATTTTCAACAGGAGTGTCAGTAGGTGCTTAACAGTGTAGCAGTGTTGATTTCTAAATAGACTGCTTTTTACTTTGCAACCTTATCTATGATCAAGTTTAATTCATGAATTAAATATGGTAAGAGATTTGAAGTATTAATGAAGTAGAACAACTAAACAATATCTTGAAATTAAAGGTGTTTAAATTCTAGAATTTCTTTCTAATTCTGGAATTTAATATTGAATATTTTTGGAACATAGTTGAATGTGGTACGCTAAAACTATAGAAATTAAACCCGCCAATACATAATAGGAGACTAATATATTTCTCTTTCTCTTCTGCCTCATTTTCTTTCTTTCTTTCTCCTTGTTTCCCCTTTAATATTTCTCTGGACCTTCTTATCTACGTGCATTTCCATTTACAGTTTTCTGCTTACATAGGACCTCCACCTCATCAAAATTTAGCTGCAAAAATTTCTTCAGGTCAAACTTGATTTTGGATTCTTTCACAGAGGATATGTCTTCACCTCTTTACTCGGTGAAGTCATGCTAACACTAAGCTGCTTTAAAACTTGCTACATTTTTGAAACTGCTAGATAATATAAATTCTATCTGTAAAAACATTAAACTTCCAGTATAATATATTCTTATTCTCCCAGGAAGTTCCACAGGGGAGGGGAAATATTGGGAATAGATGCAAGTGAAAATTGCTATAACAGCTTTCTGCATGAAGTCTCCCTGTAGATTTTACCCTATCATTTCTTATACATAGATCTACAAACATAAACAGCCACTATGACCATTAAGTGCAAAATTTCTTTTTGGAACAGGCTTCTTCAAATTAATGAAACACTTAATATTTCATAATACGGAATATGCAAAGCTTTCAAATCTGTAAGGACTTAGTTGCGAAGAGTCTTACAAGCACTATCCACTGCAAAGATAAGAAGACAGCATCTTCTCGGTTCACAGGCAAACTTCTAAGGATGGAATAAACTGGCCACAAGGATTATCTAAAAATCCATACATATTATTTTTATTCCATCATCACATTATATATGTATACACATACATATAAATATAAATTCTTTATATAATGAAAAGGATAGATTTAGCTCTTTGGAAGAATGTAACATTCCAAGGAAATGAGTGAGACAGTTGGGAGCAGCAACACAATCTTTAACATAAATTAAGGTCCTTCCTACTGTGTCTTCTGGTACTTATGGACACAGAAGGCAAAACATCATCTGACTGGCTTATTAAAATATCTGTGCCGGGCAGTGGTGGCACACGACTTTAATCCCAGCACTTGGGAAGCAGAAGCAGGTAGATTTCTAAGTTCGAGGCCAGCATAGTCTACAGAGTGAGTTCCAGGAGAGCCAGCGCTACATAGAGAAAGCCTGTCTCGAAAAAGAACAACAACGGCAGATAAAACAAAAAGATGTTTGTTTGATCTAGCCATATTTTTGAGATATTAATTTTTACTCTTTTGTTGTATAAAGAAATAAATTGATATTGTGTTTTAAATTAAAACTTTTTAAAAACTTAGGATTTTATTATTGTTGTGGAGATGCTGTTAATTTTTCTGATGGCATAGATATAGAAAGTTGTAGAACTTGATTCTTTAGATTTAAAAAGGTGTTACAATATATCATCTTGAAATCAAAGCATATATGACTATATGTATGAGACACTCATAAGATTTGGTCCATTTTTTCTCCTGTTGAAAATGGGAAATTAAACAGGCAGTGATAACTGCATTAGGCTCTTCTACACCAGAGAATAAGAACGCTATTAACATTGGCTTTGGGAGAGAGAGGGACTCTTTGGGCAGTGAAAAGAGATGTTGACGATATCATACACAGTTAAATTTGTGAGTTCCACATGTTAACCTTGGATTGAGTTATCATTTTAATGTGTCCTTAATTTCTTATCTTCAGTGCAGAAATATTTGTTCATGCTTGTCTAGTAAAAAACATACAACAGAAGACATGGTATCACACTAAAGTGTGTGTGTGTGTGTGTGCGCGCGCTTGTGAATGTGTGTATGTGTGTGTGTGCACGCATGCATGCCCAACTTGTAGCAATAAAGACTAAAGATTTTATAAAATGGATGTATCCATTTCTATCTTCACATGTTGTATAAGAATTCTCATTTCTCTACAAACCCAGATTTCTTTTTTCATTAATTTAATACTTTTAGTACATTCTCATTATTTCTCATTTTGTTTTAATGATGCTTTTCCTACATTTTAGAGAGGTTATGATTATGGAGCACTAGTATGCCTTTATTGTTTTTGAAGTGTTTTTTTCAAGATATCTTGTTCATATTTCTGGGTGATGTCTTTTATTCATTTATTGTAAAAAATGAATTTAAGTGGTTTTAAACAGTTTCTTTCTCATTTGCTCTCTTTCTTCCACAAGTTGGGTTAGGGTTGGAAGCTGAGAAAATTCACTTTAGAGATGGAAGCTTGAAAACAAAAGCTTTATTTCCTGAGGGCACAGGGAGGCAACCAGTTCAGGATCTAAATCAACTCCCCAAAGGGAAGTTGTACAACAGTTTTGTAGGATGGGATCAGGGTGAGCTGTTGCATTAACCAATCATATTTGACACAAGGGGTTAAACAAAGAAGTTGACATTGGTGACTGGACTTTATCTGGGTCATCTGGATCAGGGTCCTTGCATCAGCTTTCACAGGCAGGTCCCTTCCTGGGTTCTGGCCTGGAATTTTAGAATGATAAAGGAACAAAGGTGTGGGCAAGCTGCACAAAGTTAAGTCAAAACAAGCAACAAATTGATGATTTGTGTGCCTTAGTTTAGATAACTGGATAATAGCATCTTCCCTCTTCACACTCTTTACTGGTTAACAGGAAAGCATGAAACAGATGAAGAAGCAGGATAGGAATTGGTTTCCAGGGCCTGGAAACCTGAGCTCAGTTTTGATCCTGCCAGCATGTTAGAACTTGTTTCTGAAATGGCTGAACTCAGCAAATTACCTCTTAACACACAGCCCTCATTATGAGCTCCAGACATATCTCCTTTTAGTGATTTTCTTTATAATAATCGTTTTAAAACCTGTGTTATCGAGGATGTAGTTTAAAACTCCACAACAAAAGAGAGTCATTTCAGGTAGCTTAAATATAGAAACATACTCTACACTTGTAGCAAGTGTAAGATGAACAGTCAATTTCCTCAGGATATTTTTTCATCACAACGGGGCTTTGACAATCAGAGACTCAGAGGAGATATTAGTGAGACAAAATAGGAACCAGACCTAGGAGAAACATTCCATGGAGCAAAAATCCTAAATGTTTATATTTATACTAATAGATGTCAGCGCAGAAGATAAGTAGAAACAAAATCTAAATAAGTACAGAAAGATAAAAAGTAATAAATAATTCTAATTGCTTGAGTAGTGCCTCCCAAAGCCTTCAGTACCTGATTCCAATTCCAGTTAAAACTAAGTTTACAGATGTGACAAAGGTCTTGGTAGAAGGAATGGAGCATGTTAGTCCAGGTGAGGACCAGCTTTCTTTGAGTTATTCACACTAGTTTTAGGAGGGCCAGGGTGAGGGAAAATACTTAGGCAAAGGAAGAGGACGCACTGGGGCCCCTGTGGCCATGATGAACAAGAAGAGACTGCCTATCAAGGCATGCTGCAGCAACCACGCAGCTGTCTCCTGAGAGGCTTTGCCAGATCATGACCAATACATATATGCAGATGCTCGTGCCAACTATCAGACTGAGCACAGGAACTCAAATGGAGGAGTTAGGGGAAGGACTGAAGGAGCTGAAGAGGCCTTTGCTGGCATCAGTGGGAGGGGAAGCCCTTGTCCTGTGAAGGCTTGATGCCACAGTGTAGAGGAATGCTAGGGCAGTGAGGCAGGAGTGGGTGGGTGAGGGTGTACCCTCGTAGAAGCAGGGTAAGGGGAGATGGGATACGGGAGTTGCAGAGGGGAAACCTGCAAAGGAGATAACAATTGAAATGTAAATAAATAAAAATATCCAATTAAAAATATTTGTTAAGATGTAAAACAAATTATTTAGCAATGTACCTTAGTGCCAAAGAAAACAGAGAATAAAAATAAGCCAAATTCTAAATCAGTAGATGAAAAGAAATAATTACAATTAGGATAGAAGAACATTACAAAGAATAAATGAAACAAATGGTTCTTTTAAAAAATAAAAATATTGGCAGACACTCTGTCAAATTATCAAAATATAAGAGAGAGAAGATCCAAATAACAAATTAAAGGTAAGAAGAGACCTGTCACAAGAGTTAGCAACTAAATGGTGGCACACAGCTTTAATTCCAGTACTCAGGCAGCCCCAGAGGCAGACCCAAGTGGATCTCTGTCAGTTTGAGACAGCCTGGTCTACAGAACTAGTTCCTGGACAGCCAGGGTTATACAAAAATCACCCTGACTAGAAATCTGCAACCCTTCAAAAACATCAAAAGATTATTGGGACATACATATTTAAAAATCTAAATGCCAGCCGGGCGGTGGTGGCACACGCCTTTAATCCCAGCACTTGGGAGGCAGAGACAGGCGGATTTCTGAGTTCGAGGCCAGCCTGGTCTACAGAGTGAGTTCCAGGACAGCCAGGGCTACACAGAGAAACCCTGTCTTGAAAAAAACCAAAAAAAAAAAAAAAAAAAAAAAAAAAAAAAAAACTAAATGCCTTATTTTATCCTATTCTGTTTTTGTTTATCTTTATTTTTATCTTAATATATTTTATTGTTATTCTTTAGATGTCTGTATATTTCCTAATGAGAGACAGAGAGAGTATGGATTTGAATGGGAGGGGAGATGGGGAGGATTTCAGAGGAGATGGTGGAAGGGAAATTGTAATTAGTATAGATTGTGTGAAAAAATCTATTTTTAATAAAATTAAAAACGGTAAACCTCAAAAAGTTGTGAAATTTCTGCCAACTGATGAGAAGAAAAATAAAATATTATATATTAAAAAAGAAAGAAAGAAAGAAAGGAAGAAAGAAAGAAAGAAAGAAAAGGGAAGTCATCCCATGCCCTGGTTGAAGTGTGATCTTTACCTACGCCTTGATTTCATTTCCATGAAACTTATTGGTGAGTTCTGTCTCTTGGAACAGTTAAAAACAAACAAAATTCTGATTTTCTGGTTTTCAAAGAAATGCTGGTTTTGAAACTAAGTTTATGATTGTTTTAGCACAAACCATAAAGCAATACTAATAATGAAATTTGATTGTAGCAAATCAATTTTTAAATATAAGAACTATAGAGCAGTACAATCCAACTGAAAATGTTCCCTCCCTACTCTAGGGGCTAGTCACAACTATTTACTGAAGAACTCAAAATCAACTATAACCACTAAATAGTTACATTTACAATTGTTTTTAAATCTTTTTGGATTTCAATTTAAATTATGTCAAAGCCATCTACGTCTTGGTAATTTCTTTTCATGATGGTTTGTGATCCAAACCACCTATAATGGGCATTTATCTAAAATGATGTTCTGACACTCCCCCCCCCTTTGTTTGGAACACAATTTAGTAATCCTAGAAACTCTTTTTTGTCTAATGTGTAATGACTACTTCTCTGAACATACCAAATGTACAGATCACATTTTTTGCTCTCTGTTTTTGAAAAATGCAAATTATATCCATTTCTTTTCCAAGAGCAAAACTCACACTTACAATAAGAAATCAGTGTGTGACACTACAATAAGAAATCAGCGTGTGACACATTTATGATTAATGTTCCAGAAATTGCTACTTTTTAAATGTATCCTGGAATATGAACTAGAATGGACCCTTAGATGACTCTTTATTTTACCTTAAGCTACTATACTCTCCAGCATAACATTTGACGTCCAGAGAGAAAGGCATTTTGTTTTAGGGTAGAAAATATAGATCAGACCCTCCCTCCACTTGGCTTTATTAGTAGGTAGAAATTCTGGGTATTCCCTGGCTCAGCAAGGATGACTGTAGCCTTGAGTACTCCTGTGGAAGAGAGAAATGCATTCTTTCATCCTTCTAAACATGCCCTAAAGGCTTGCCTGGAATTTTTTTTTCATTAGATATTTACTTTATTTACATTTCAAGTGATATCTCCTCTCCTGGTTACCCCTCTGAAAAACAAAAACAAAAAACAAACCCTGTTTCCTCCCCCCCTCGCCTTGCTCATCAACCCATCCTCTCCCACTTCCTGGCCCTGGCATTCCACTACATTGGGGCATAGAACCTTCACAGGGCCAAGTGCCTCTCTTCCCATTGATGACCAACTAGGCCATCCTCTGCTATACATATGCTGCTGGAGCCATGAGTCTCAGCATGTGTGCTCTTCGGTTGATGGTTTAGTCCCTGGGAGCTCTGAGGGTACTAGTTCATATTGTTGTTCATCCTGAGGGGCTGCAAACTCTTCAGCTCCTTCAGTCCTTTTTCTAGCTCCTTCATTGGGGACCCTGTGCTCAGTCGAATGGATGGTTATGAGTCTCTACTTCTGTATTAGTTGGGTACTGTCAGAGCCTCTCAGAAGACAGCTATATCAGGCTCCTGTCAGTCAGCACTTACTGACATCCACAATGGTGTCTGGGTTTGATGATTGAATATGGAAAGGATTCCCAGGTGGAACAGTCTCTTGATTGTCCTTCTTTCAGTCTCTGCTTCCTAGTTTGTCTTTGCAACTCTTTAGATGGGTATTTTGTTCCCCCTTGTAAGAAGTAACGAAGCATCCACACTTTGGTCTTCCTTCTTGAGTTTCTTGTAGTTTGTGGATTATATTTTGTGTATTCCAGTCTTCTGAGCTAATAATATCCACTTATCAGAGAGTGCAAGCCATGTGTGTTCTTCTATGATTAGGTTACCTCACTCAGGATGATATTCTCCAGATCCATCAATTTCCCTAAGAATTTCATAAATTCAAGTTACAGGGGAGAGAGCCAAGTGTGAGCACTGCTGAGTGAGCATGTTTGTCGTCCATGTTCCCTGATGTGTCTCCATCTTAACTTCTGTAGTTCTTCCATAATCTTTTGTCAACTGAAAAATTATGTTCTTTCAAAGTTAAAACAAACTTTGCCTCTAGTAAGTGCAAATGGGGAAGTTTGGTTTCAGGCCATTGCTCTGTAGCCTTCAGCCTTCATTCATGTACTCTCCTGCTCTTGTGTCCTGGCTTCTATCTAACATGAGTTCTAGTTCGATCCCCTAACCGCCCCCCCACTTTATCCTCTCTGCATTTCATTTCCCTCAAGTTAACTGAATCAAATTCATGTTGTAGTTTTTAAAACTTATGGATGTAGACTCTATATGTTGTCTCAATTGACCTTAATCTTACACTGACACTAACCATTTTATTCTACATTGAAACGATTGCTTGAAGTAAAGAGGAGAACCTCCATTTACTCATTTTAAAACAATCATATATGGCTGCACTACAAAAGCATTCCAATTATAGAAGACAAATGCAGTGGAATGATAATTTTGTATAGAAAATTCTAAATTACTTTGAAACCAGAGACTTCACAGCTGTTAGATTAGCTGTTACATTGAAAACCAGAATACAAACTATTGTACTATGATAACATCTATATGTACCCCAATATGGATGAGTAATTACTAAGCCATGAATAATTTACCCAGTGAAAACCATGGTAGAAAGTTGACAGGAGTGTAGAAAGGTCTATAGAAAAGGGCTGAATATAAATGCTACACTGGAAGTGTACATCACTTCATGATAGTAGAGTGCCCCATCTGATTTCCAATAACAACATCTTCTTATAGGAGCCACAGGCAATTTCTATAGCTATGTTCTGGCAAGACATGAAATTACCATGTACTTACAAGGTAATCCCCCCCAAGGCTTTTGTAAAAAAAAAATTCTCCACAAACACTAAGCATTGAAACATGAATTTGGTTATTCTTGGTTATTCATTGTAACATACATATTATTTCCAGCAGAAATTTGAAATATACATGATAATGGAGCTTGTTTTATTTGGAAGCTCAGAGAGATACACACAGTCCTACAAGTGTACCCAAGCATAGGGTTTTCACCATCCATTATCTGAATCCTTTGGCCAAGAGTTTTATGTGTCTAGCTTTACAAGACCTCTTTCTTTTATGTTTCTATACTTTAGTATATTGACAAAGAATTTTAAATGGCTCCAGACTGCACTGAGGAGGATCCCTAATCCAGAAAGTATCCCAGTTAATGAGTGACATCTGGAAAAGTTCATTTATCAAATCAGTCAACATTCATAGTAGCTACACATTTTGGGAATATATTCACTTCAATATAGGGATATATTTGTTTATTGAAATCCACAACAATTGAGATTAGTTTAATTTGCCTTAAAAATAAGCACCTCTAGAAGAGCACATGTGGCTTCCTGGTCAAATTGCATATTTAATCTTTATGGGCAGAGGAAACACTGCCACTTGTATATTGCCTTCTCAATTTCTCTGGTTTGGTCAGGGACCATTTCCTAATAATAATGAATATTTGGGCACTTGGAAGGAACTAAATCATGGTCTCTGCAATCTAGGACATTATTTTTTCAAGTAAGTATCTAGAATGGAAGCACGGAGAAGACAAAGTCATCAATATGGGGAATGGAATACATCATAAACCGCTTATTTATCAATGATAAAGGGAGCATTTCAGTTAAGAAATTTGTACCAAGATTAAAGCTAGCTTTTTTCTATCACTATCTACTTCTAAAATAAGTATGTAGTTAATATGAACTATTTGAACATGGTCTAGAGTATTAATATATTTTATGAGGATTAATCAACTTGATGAACAAATTACACTGCTCTATTTATAAAGTGTTTTCCTAATTTATCTCAGAATGCAAATCTGATTATATCACATCTGTATTTAAAGAGAGTTAGTAAGGTTACATTGACTGAGAAGTCTAAAATGAATTTGAAATATACTTTTTCTGTGCCAGTATGAAATACCACACCTGGCTGATAAGCTATTGGCAATAGATGTCTGCTGGAGTCAGAGGCCATCAATTTTATTCACAGATGCAGTTCCTGCTAGGCTACTCATGTTCCAGTGGTCATATGCCCATGAACATATAGGTAGCACAGAGTAAAATCATTCTCCTTAAGAAATAGTGTACAGAAAATTGGAAAGGAAAATATTGGGATGGCAGGGAAAACATTGCATGGGAAGGAATTCAAGAAGACTTGGTGAAAGCATATTACAGTTATATAAAACTTTTCTGAACAATAAAAAATGTAATAAGACCCATTTGTATATTAGATGAATATAGCATGTAGACAAAATCCAGCTCAAAGCTTTCTTTTGTTGATATTTACTGGAACACAGAAAAGAACAAAAGGAGCTCAATTTTAAATACAAGAATATCCAACATCTGCTCAGCCACGAGGTACTTCTGCTAGCTTCAGCCACTTACATGTTGCAATCCAGACTTAATTCATTCAAACTATGTGTGTTTCCACATAGATGACATGCTTCTTTCACATGTGTTTATGCAGGCTGTCCAATTTGCCTGGAAAATCACCCCCTTTTCCTTTCACCTGGGCAAGTTTTCTTACCTTGCAATATAGAGCTCAGGTTTAATTTTCACTAAGAATTATTTTTACTTCTGGAGTAATCTAGACCATTCTTCTTTCTATTCTCTTTATGTACCTTCATGTGTGGGTATTATTTACCAAAATACTTCAATCAAATTGCAAAATAGTGGAGAAAGAAACAGGCATTGGCCATCACTTATATTTTCATCTCATTAATTATAATTTATACAAATGTAAATATGCAAGAAATATTTGTTGAAGTGAACTAACAGGAATTATCTATGATGTCTATGTAATTTATGTTCTAAATGAAATATGACAGTCATTTGAGCATGCACAATTATTTTGTTGGGTAATAATTACATCTTATATTATATATTCATGTACACACATGCATATACACACTAAGAATTGTACCAAGGATCTTGTACATGATGTTCAGCAATTGCGCTACATCTAAGCTATGCCCCAGCCACAATTGCACCATCTTGAGTGCTCTGCTGCATTCAATGCATCACCTGCTCTGCTGAACTCAAAAATGTTTAAGTAACTGGCAAATTGAATGCACCAATAAATGCTTTAATACGTTTACATAAAGCAAACAAATAATGTTTTTCTCCTATCACTTATGTTTTAAATCCAGTACTATTTGTGATTAATATTAATTCAAAATATAGTTTCTTGAGATTTAATGGGGTAACCCATGGGTATAAAATTTATCTATGTTATCACTAAAGAGAAATGTGCTACATATGATTTATTTGGGCTTGATTCTTCAATGAATTTGAATATATATGTAAATCAAAGGAAAAATAGACAATACCTTCCTATGTTAGTTCCCAGAAAGACAGATACTTAGCATGGCCAGGTTAGAGTGTTAGTCATGTAAAACATGTAGGTTTGTCAACTTTCATGTAGTTATATTAAAAGAACAATAAATATGAATAAACTTGCTGCTTGATGGAAATTATTTCAAGGTGGTACATTTTACTTCAGCCTTTTTAAAAGTATTTTATGCTTCAAACTGGAACTTGAATAAAATAAAAAGAGTTTATGCTAGTATCCTCCTATGGCAGTAATAGTGAAACAAAGGAAGCCACTCTGATATATCTGATATTCATGTGATTATGAAAAATAACCAGATTCATGGCAAATTTTTTCTTACTTTAGCTATGCCAAATTCAAGTTAATGATATTAAAAGGTAATATCATTATCTTGCATTATATTACTTCACAAGTCAGATACATACTGGGTGTCATTCTTGGATCAACATTTGAATGTGGTGGTTAAAGTGGAAATAAAAAGGTTAATCAGAAAAAAAACATATTTATTCTGATTTTCATATCTGTAAGAAGATAGGCTGTCAGCATTTAATTATTTTCATTTGAATTTGTGTACTGATAAAATGGCTACTGTCGAGTTGGCTTGATGAGAAAGTGAATGTAACCTTCTCCTTGGGAACAAGTTTGCATTTTTAAGACCTGCTTAGCACATGCTGATTTAGATGTGAAAACTGTATTACTTACAAAGAAGTCTAAATTTAAATTTACTCTCAAGAACTTTATAAGTTAAGTTGACTTATAAAATCAACAGAACTACAATAGCTAGTACAAAATAGGGAATAAACATGCACTTAAGCTCCTTTGAACTTCTGAATTATGAATAATCATTTGTTCCTACCATGGAAATGATATGATGTAAGTTTTACTGTCCACAGCTGTCCAACATTCTTTCATTATCATGATTTTCCAAGAAAAATAAACAAAATCAGAAGTTTAAACATATTATGGCAGTTACTTGATAAAATATAATGGAATGATATTCAGGTGTTCTTTATAAGCAAGCATTTTGATTAAGTCCATATGTGCACTCTACCAGACTGTAAAGGCTAAGGAATTCCCTGTAGACCTTTGGAGAAATCCTTTCTTTTTCTAATGAGACCCAAATCCACAGGCTTGTGTGACTTGCATAAGAGAGTTAATTATAGCCCTAGAAACCCTGTAGGAAAATCCCCAGCCCAGCCCTATCTCTGACATTGAAACATTTTTCTCCTGTTAAAGTCTTCCCTACCCACAGTGACTTTCTACAATCTCAGCAATGATCCACAGGAGATATTATTTTGAATTATCTAATGAGCATAGCATTGCCTGGCTTGTCAACTATCATCATGAGCATACAAGAGGAGCTGTTCAGTAAGGAAAAATATCTCAACAGCACTCTACCATTCAGATGTCCAAAAGAACAATATAGATGATGAGATAGCTGATCATTTTATAATTCTGATACCAAGAAACAACTCACAAATAAACACAGCTCAAGCTTTCCATTTATTTGGAGACAGAAGGTTTATCAATCACAGCCAAAACATTTCTCAAGGCATCCCTGTCTTGAGTGATTTTACCTTCTACATACAGCAAAACCCTTGCTTATTAAGATACTTAAAGGTAGTGAAAGGCTAAGTCACAGAGATACACTTAGTCAACATTTAAACATTAAACATCTCTGTTGAATGGGGATAAATGAAGTAAAATTTAAAATACTGCAAATATATATGAGATTATTAGCTTTTGTCTTGAGCTGTTTTTCTTAATATTTTTACTGATTTAAATTGTCTGAGCTAGCCAGATAAGAGTAAATATTAAAAAAGGCAGCTACCATCATCATGAATTAAAAGCAACAGTGTAATAAAATAATCATTTAGTGTGTTCACTTCTCAAATCTCAAGCAATTTAAATCATTTGAATTAATAGTCACTTAAAAAACATACTTCTATTAGAATTGTGACATATTTTTATTAAGGGTTTTAAATAATTTTCAGCTTTTAAATTATAATTATTATGTTTAATATTATATGTTGAAAATATTAGTATGTAAGTCTTTCCAACCTCCATGTTTCTTTTGGCAGAGAGGGAGGGATTGCAGAAGGTTCCTGTGTTCTATTTTATTTGCAGCGAATATAGGAATAAACTCAGTAGAAAAAGGTAAACTTTTAATTTAACTTTTAATTTAAATATTTATCCTCAAGCATCCTAAACCTGAGTGTCACAGGAAAAAATTCTTTTTCTACAAAACGTATTGAGGAGGATGCCTGCTTTTAAGGCAGTTACATAAACATGCTTAGGCTTTCTGTATAGGCTTATCCAATGAGGAAGGCCAGCAACTGAGGACCAGCCAGCAGAGATCAGCAGGAAGAAGAGGGTTCTATTTTATGGTTTGTTTTTGTTTATGTTTGTCTGTCTGTTTGTTTATGACCACATCCTTGTGAGTAGAATTCAGAATAGAGCCCACAGTCCTTACTGAGATGCTCCAGCTTTTTCCTGATGTAAGACATACAGCATCAGCCTCACTCTTAGGCATTATACCACAGTCTCCATTGGTAATGGTAGGCTCAATGTAAGAGCTTTAATTTCTAAGTTGGCTTGACCATGTTGGTAATGTTATCACCAGCTTTAATCAAATCGACGATGTCCATACTACATTCTTCCATCCAGGATATCAACTTCCTTTATAAATTCACATGATTGTTCAATACTACTTTGAATGAGTAATATTATGTCTATTTGCATATCAAACAAAGCATAGTACATTAGCCTAGAGAATTGAGACCAGTAAGAATTTTGCTTTGTTGAGTTTTGATTTGGGTAGTGTGAGGAATTGAACCTAGCATCTCACAAACTTCATCACTGAGCTATATCTCTAACATTTGGTGTCCTTTTTACATTGAGACAGAAGCTTTCTCATATGTTAGCAAGATGGGTTTTCAGCTTGATAGGCTCCTTACCCAACCTGTCATAGATTTTTAAACTTATTTTGAAATACAGATAATTTTATATTGTTGAAAAAGTTTTCTCTCATTGTCATTATACAGAAAAGATAATTGTCTCCCCTATGTCATTTCATCAGGTTTTTCTAGTTTACAAGACCGTTGTGACTGAGTTCAATGCCATTTGAATGTAGGTGTATGATAAGGTTGGTTTGAAACTTCCTTGATTATCATTTATTCAAAATTTAGTATGTTTGTCTGACTATTAATGGGAAGATTATTTTTAATACAACTAGGGTATTTTTTTGACTTATAAAGATAATACCCCTTTGGGACCATGAAGGGCAGTCTGTGTTTTTGGTTGAGCGAGGCTTACTTCCGGAGACCCAATAGAGTATTCTACAAGGGATGAAATAAAATGCCATGCCCCCAGTCATAGATGCCTGACACCATGAGTCCTATAACTCCATTATCCTGTGCTATCTGTCACATAGACAATACCCCAACCTTCCAGTATTCTGGCTGGACTCCACCCCCAGTCAACTGACCACAGCCAGGTATGCCCTGCACCACAGCTACCTGAAAACAGACAGGTAGCCCAGCCCACCATACAAAGGGGCTGTTTGTGTCCTCCCCCTTCTTTTTTAACCTCTTGCTCTTTACTCTCCTTCCCCCTCTTTCCACGTGACCATGGGAAGCCTCTACTTCTCTTCCCTTTCTCTCTCTTCTACAACTAAACACCTTAAGACCATGGGTTGCCCCAGCTCCCTCTTCCCTGCCTCATTCCCAGCCCTTCCGTGGTGTCCAGCAGTACCTGTGATGCCCAGGAGCTAGAACAAGTTGTCCTTAGCCTCTGTGAGGCCCAGGGATGCCCGAGGTTGTCTCCTTTCCACTACCCCCACGAACTGGAATATGGCTCACAACAGCCAGACGCCCACCAAGGGGGTGTGGAGAGTTCAGGCAGCCTCCTGTGTCTACCTCACCACAGTACCTGAGCTCTGACAGGACATGGGTTTTCCTTCCCACCCATTTATAACCTCCACTACCTGGCCCCCACTGCCATGGCAGCGGTAGTGAACTTGAAGCCCAGTACACCCACAAAAGAAGAGTGATGATCTAAGTTCAGACCACCAGAAGCATGTAAGGCTGGGTAAGATGGCTCAAATATGTAGTGCTAAGATTCCTATAGTGAAGTTAAGATTCCTGGAAGCTTGAATTTATCCCAGTGTAACCTGTAATGAGCACTAAGAAATTCCATCTCTAACAAAGTAGAATGCATGAACAAATATCCAATATTCTCTGACCTATATGCACACACCATGGTATTCACATGCATACAAATACCATTATACTACACACATACCCAATATGTGTACATATAGACATTAAAAATAATATTTATTAATTAAAATTAAAAATAATATTCATACAATTTTAGTCTTTTTTTCTAGCTCTTATACATTATAAAATAAATAAGTACTTGAAAACAAATTATGGTCTCCTTTATCCAACTGAGTGTCAGCAAATTCAAGAATGATCTTCCTTGGCATTTCTGATGCTTTTAATAGATAGTTCCTTATGTGAGGAGTGAACAAGTACCATGTGCATTGTAGAATTTTTAACAGTATTCCTGGCCTATCCTCTACTAGCAAAAGTAATAAAAAATGGCATATGCCCAGTTGTACTGGAAGCTCCATCCCAGATGTTGCCAAATCTATCCTGTAGGACAAATCTATAAAATGTTGGGTTAAAGGATACTTAAATACCATTTGGTAACTGATCCACTTCATTCTTAGGAAATATGAAAGAAAATGAAATCTATGCAAGAAGTGATTCAGTATTAAATGTGTCAAAGTTGTACCCAACATGCTCAGACTCCTTAAACTCACTGACAAGGATAGTTATGGTATTAAGGAGAAACTGCCAATGTTCACTACCTGTGCATGCAGTGTAGCTGCAGAACAATTATAACTAGTCAGAATGGGTATTAGCATGAATGTTAAACCTTTGAGTTCTCATTTTGAATGTGTTATGTACAATATATCATTATTCTCATGTATCATACTAGTACATTTATTTTTATTAGTGATCAATACCTTTTTTTTTTGGTTCATTAATTATCTTTTAAACCAGGAACACTTTGACTATATTCTCTTTCTTTGTTAATTTCACATTTTCTTCATTGTGGATTTAAACTTGAGGTTAGGACAAGATTAACTGCCTTTTACATAGCTTAGAGTGAGGGCTCTGTACATAGCCACTTCTTTGCTTTTTACTTTTGTCAACAAACAAGTAGTATTATAGGGTATACTTCATTAATAGACTATAAATTCATGTTATTTTTATACATTCTATTACTTTTAGGAAATATTCACCTTGACATGTAACATTTAGACCTCCTTTTCTCTAAAACAGAATGACTAAATAAACAATTCCATGAAATAACATCATCCTACTGTTTTGCATTGACTCAAAGGCTATTAATGTTTTTAAAAGGAAAGGAAGATTCTGCGATTTTCTTTCTTTCTTTCTTTCTTTCTTTCTTTCTTTCTTTCTTTCTTTCTTTGTCTATTTCTTATTTACTTATTTTGATAAATCTTCCACTGGACAGTACCTCTCCAATGTACTTCTCCATATACATGAAAATTTGGTTGGCAATCTCAGGTAAATCTTTCCAGTTTCTATCAAATATTTTACCTTTTTTTTCTTCCTTACCTCAAAGAGTTGTAGTAAAGATGGAGTGATACAAAACACTATTTCAAAGGGTTTTTTGTTTGTTTGTTTGTTTGTTTTGTTTTGTTTGTTTTTTCAAGACAGGGTTTCTCCATGTAGCCATCACTATCCTGGAACTCATTCTGTAAACCAAGCTGGCTATGAACTCAAAATCTGCCCACCTCTCAAGTGCTGGGATTAAAGGTGTGTGCCACCACCGCCCGTCTTATTTCAAAGGTTTTTATACTAAACTCACTGCATGCTAATTCAGAGGTGGGCATAGCAAAAAAATAATATATATATTTAAATGAATTTCATATATGTATATGTGAAATTTAAATGCTTGTTTTGGTGGCAACTATCTTTAAATTGGTTTGGATTAAATGGTGGATTTATCATTTATGAATTGAAATGATCAATTCTGAGTGCTACATGGATAAACAGAAGTCCTACTAGCTTTGATCATCAAGTTCTTAGTAATAGTCTTGGTTATGAATTTTAAGATGACATTTTTGTGTGACTGGAGGATATTCCATATATTTCTGTGGTGCAGATGAAAAAAATAAATATTATCAATATTATCACTATGCCTTTATATCTAGTTATACATGGATTCATAATTCAAAAGAAATTATATTACTAGCTCCCTGCTTGCTTATAGGAAAATAGAAGTTGAGTTGGTTAACTAAACTACTATATGTCAGTTTAATTTTCACTAGCTTAAACTGAAGAGTTTTTACTAAGAAATATTGAGGAGTTGAATAGACAATGTGTATTACTCTTCTAGTGTATCAGAGTTCAATACCCAGTATGCTTACTGGGCAGTTCCAGGGGATCTGATGCCTCTGCCTCCAAAGACATCCACACACTTGTGGCATGCACTCACAAAGACATACATATATACATTTTTTAAAATAAAACGAATCTAAAAAATAGAAAGAAATATTAGAATGAGAGTCTGAGAAACATCCAGTATTTACTACTGACTATACTTGGCCCATATGTGTGAAACCCTCAAAAATCAAATTTTATTGTTGTCTATATCTCCATTTTGCAAATCACATCATTGAAGTTCATGAAATGAATTAATAATCTTTAGTATTAAGTAATGTCATTTTAACTTTTACTGATTTATTATCATTTTACTTAGTTGAGACATATTCAAATCAGAAAATGGCAGACAGACTCATAAAGACACTTATAATAAAGTAATTATTAATATTATAATCCTGGTGACCAGAATGTTTGATCACTGAATGTGTTGATGATGTGTCAGATTCTGAGCAAGGGCCTCATTTAGAGCTTATGATACTGCTGTTCTGTGTTAAAATCCACAACATTTACCAATGAGAAATATTCATTAACATTAGTTCTGTTTATTTTCTTAAAATATTAGCACAATAACATACAAATGTGTATATTTATTGATTAATCCTAAATGTTTTAAAAAGAACAATTGAGTAGGAAATACAAAAACAACAACACAAAAAAAACTGTCTGATTAGAGCCCAATATATTTCAATTAAGATTTTTCCCCTAAGAGAAGCTATTTGACAGCTCTGACAAAATAAGAGCAATTGAATAAAGTATGTTTCACAGCAAATATAAATTATTTGAAGAACTTTTAAAGGTAACTTAAACTGACTGACATGACCTTCAGAATTTAAGGTTTGAATTGACTGAGTAGATGTGGAATAAAGAAATGTGAGCCAAGCACACGGAACAGCTGGGATTGGGTGGGCTGTATGATTAGCGAGAGCCGTACCAGCAGTCTAGAAACTCTGCTTTTGTTACGTATAGTTGAACAAGGATGGGGAATAGCTATTCTTGGTAGGAGGTGTCTGTTTAAAAACTGAATGGATTTTTAAAATATGTATAATACTTGAATATTGGTTTATCCATTCAGATGTTTATGAAAGTTCTAACATCAGTTTTAACTCCAATTTCACACTGTTCTATTCTTTGAGAACTATTAGGGAATCACTGTCAGGCTGCATTTATCAAGATGAGAATATTTTGCTTCATATTTTCTGCACAATGTCTACATTCACACCTAGACCAGGAGAACGTGTTGTCACTGAGTCTCAAGCAAATGACATCAGAAACATTAATTTGCAACTTCATCCATTACCCTCAAGTGACCATGATATATATATTATATAAAGAAAATCAGAATATGAAATTTTCATACAATTTTAATGCAATATTTCTTCCACCTAAGGATTTGATAAAATGTGTAGCTAGTAGCTAAAGATTTCAACCATATTTACTAATGATATTTCATTATATAAATAATCTTCATGTTTTATACATTTTACTGAGCTAATATACTACAACTTCATCACTGATTTCCAGAATCACAGGCTTGGGAGATAGAAATCTGAGTAATACTGGCCATATAAGCATGAGTACCTGAATTTGGAACCCTAGCTCCGATAAAGAAAGGCAGGTGTGTCTCTCTGAGTCTGGATCACTATTACTGAAGATGCACAAACAAGTAATCTCACTGGTAGCCAAATGGTGAGCTTTTTGGTCAGTAGACACTCTGTCTCAAAAACTAAAGTAGATGGTGACAGAGAAATAGAAAAAATGTCCACACACTGACCCACACATGTGCACTCAATTACCACAATCCCACCAATGCAGATATTATATTATATCACTTCCATAAATATAGACAAGTTTATAGAACCAAAGTTCAAAATAATAGTTGCTTGGGCTTGGACAAAGAGAATACTGAGAAATTATGAATGAAAGAATGAGTGGATGAATGGGCACAAAATTTCAGTTAAACTGTTAAATTTTAATTTCCTGTTCAATACTTTGGGATTAAAACATGTATGAAGTGCTTAAAGCTATAAATTACTAATATGATCTTTTCTTATCACAAAAATATTCATTTAAATATCATTAAATTAAGGTGTAAAAATGGTAAAGAAAGTAAGTTATATATTACTTAAATAAAAACGGAGATTTAGAGGATGGGAATATTACTCTGTAAATAAAATATTTGCTTTTCAAACATGAAGACCTCAGAAACCATGTGAAATACAAAAGTACTGTGATATTACAAACTTGTAATCCTACTGATGGAGAAGCCATGGATTTCTAGTAGAGCACCTCATTGTATAGCAGACATCACACAGTCCACTTGTAAACATATGCATTTCAATGTTACATTTTACATTGGAATAGAGCAGATCCAGATGGACTCCTAAGACTTCCTGGCAAGACAGCCAAGACTACTTTTTCAGTTAAAGGTCAATAAGAGAATTTGTCTCACAAACCAAGTTGAACAATACCTGAGGACTGGCTCCTAAGGATGTCTATTGGTCCCCATATGTCATACATCTTCACTTGAAGATGCATGTGTTTCCTCCACATGCATGTGTTCCTACAATTATATCTACCTGTACATCATGCACAAGTACATTCATATACACATTCACAGACTGTAGTTTGAGATTCCACTGCACACCAGTCAGAATGGCTAGGATAAAAAACTCAGGTGACAGCAGATGTTGGAGAGGTTATGGAGAAAGAGTAACATTCCTTCATTGCTGGTGGGATTGCAAGCTGGTACAACCAATCTGGAAATCAGCTTGGCAGTTCCTCTGGAAATTGGACATAGTACTACCAGAGGACCCAGCTATACCACTTCTGGGCATATACCCAGAAGATGCTCCAACATGTAATAAGGACACATGCTCCACTATGTTCACAGCAGCATTATTTATAATAGCCAGAAACTGGAAACAACCCAGATGTCCCTCAACAAAGGAATGGATACAGAAATGTGATACACCTACACAATGGAGTACTACTCAGCTATTAAAAAAATGATTCTATGAAATTCTTAGGGAAATGGATGGATCTGGACACTATCATCCTGAGTTAGGTAACCCAGTCACAAAAGAACACACATGGTATGCACTCACTGATAAGTAGATATTAGCCCAGAAGACCAGAATACACAAAGTACAATACACAAACCACAAGAAACTCAAGAAGAAGGAAGACCAAAGTGTAGATACTTTGTTCCTTCTTGAAAAGGAGAACAAAATACCCATGGAAGGAGTCTCAGAGACAAACTATGGAGCAGAGACTGAAGGAAGGACAATCCAGAGACTGCTCCACCTGGGAATTCCTCCCATATTCATTCATCAAATCCAGACACTATTGTGGATGTTGGCAAATGCTGGCTGACAAGATCCTGATATAACTGTTTCCTGAGAGTCTCCTACAGTACCTGACTAATACAGAAGTAGAGGCTCACAGCCATTCATTGGACTGAGTACAGGGTCCCCAATGAAGGAGCTAGAGAAAGAACCAAAGGAGCTGAAGGGCTTGCAGCCCCTTAGGACAAACAACAATGTGAACTAACTAGTACCCTCAGAGCTCTCAGGGACTAAAACACCAAACAAAGAGTACACATGGTGGGACTAATGGCTCCAGGAGCATATGTAGCAAAGGATGGCCTAGTTGGTCATCAATGGGAGGAGAGGCCCTTGGCCCTGTTGTGAATCTATGCCCCAGTGTAGGGGAATGCCAGGGCCAGGAAGAGGAAGAGGGTGGGTTGGTGAGCAGGGGGAGGCAGGAGGGGAGAGGGAACAGGGTTTTGGTTTTGGTTTTTATTTTATTTTTTCTTTTTTTCAGAGGGGAACTAGGAAAGGAGATATCATATGACATGTAAATAAAGAAAATAATAATAATAAAATAATAAAAGAAAAAAGCAAACAAAAAATAATACTTGAATATTGGCTTATCCACTCAGATGTTTATGAAAGTTCTAACATCAATTTTAACTCCAATTTCACACTATTCTGATCTTTAGGAATTGTTAAATCAAATGCAGCATCACTACATTTTATTCCTTTGTGGGTTTGTACATATAACCTGTCTACAGAATATGTATCTGATACTAGCAAAATCCTTGCCACTTCCTATCTCTCCCAAGCTCAGTGACCATGTTGCTTCTCTGAAACAGTAGAGGACTTGAACCAGCTGGGACAATCTTCCATAGGTTCCCATCTTCCTATAGCTCAACCTATAAATAATGATTTCCCAAATATCATTCTATTAACTTTATTTAAAAATAAATGCTAAAAGCTGTGAATATAATCTAATGATTTGACACTAGTAATACAACTCAAAACACTCAGAGACTTTTTCTTTCACATGTATAAAATCTATATTTGGAAAGCCACATGAAAAGAAGTTGCTTATTCCCATGTTATTGGTATTCAGATGTCATATCATATTTAAATGCTACATGAAATGTTTACAACAGTAACAACTCAAAAACATAATGTTCATAATGGTATGACCATATAAAATCATATTTTATACCCCAAAATAAAATATATAGGAATCAAAATGCTACTTTCTTCTACAGCATTATTAATTTTAATAATAAGTAATTTGTGTATTCACCCATCTCTACTACAGTCCTGTGCTGGGTCCTATGTAGCAGCCATACACAAAATCCATTTGCAAACATGTGCTTCACTATGTCACTTCCCAGGTTTGAATGGAATGCATGGGGATTATTTGTGTTAAATATACTTTGAAGTGTGACATTATCCCTTCTGATAAGTGGTAGGATGTAATGAAAAGAGATGGTTCTTTGGGTTTAGATACAAAGCAAACTCCATGTTTATTTAATGAGTGATTTGAGATGGTTACTTAAGCTTTCCAAATCTCCTTTCTGCTACCTCACAATGGGTGCTATAGTGCTCACCCCACAGGTTTGTCATGGGGATTAAACAAAATGTTAATGGAAAGATGTGCAGCAGTGTGGCTGACTCAAGGCAAACACAGATATTAGCCATTATTATTACTGTCACCGTTGTTCAGTTTTCCTTACTCTTCTCTGTCACTTCAAAGCTGTTTCCTACAGTTTCTTCTCTAAGATGGATTTCATTATCCAGCATCTCTTCCTAATCTTAAAAAGCAAACAATAACAACAAAAGCGCACATGTTTAGTACTTATTAAACCTTAAACAAGGGTCTTGATACTCACGAAGAATTATTAAGGTGTTTAGAAGGAATAGCCTTCAGATCAAAATATCATTGGTGGAAAAGGTGCCATGACTACCTTCAAGAAAGGTCAAGAGACAGGGCTGTGGAGCTAGATTGATGGAAACGAGCATCTTGGTACCATCACATCCAAGACTTTAATTCCCAGATAAACATCTGGGAACTCGATGAAATTAGTAAAGTTTCTCTGTTACCATGCACAAGGAATGAGTGGCAGGACTCATCAGGATTTAATATTTATTATAATCTCTTCCTACTGGATTGTATTTTTTCTTTATTAACATTTCTAATAGCTCATTTACTCACATTAAGTTGACAAATAAAATTCAATGTGTTGGTGATCTTAACCATGAAATTTTGAAGCAACTGAGTAAAATTCTAATATATGTCTATACCATGTTCTTTTGTTGATTGATACCTTAGTTTTCATTTTCTTGCTATAGGAAATAGAGAAGCAATAAACATGGATTTATATGGGTGTTTGTGGTAGGATATAGAATTCTCTCAGTATATGCTTGAAGGTGAGGAAAAGTGAAATTATGAAATTTTGAGTATAGATGGAACTGTAGAATATTATATAAGATGAGGAGTATCAGGAAAAGACATTGAATGTTCTGTCCCATAAGTGAATCCTAATTTCTTATGTTGAATTACATGCATATATAAGGAGCCAAAAGACTATGAAGCTGATAAGAGACTTGAGGGGGAAACAAGAAGACAAAAGGTCACATGTGACATTAAAGTATAAGAAAAGTTAGAGGAAATAAAGAAAATAAGGCAGATGGGATGAAACAACAAAAGCAAAGTTTGTTTGAGAAAAGTCTTATGAAGAACTAATCCCTTATAAAGAAATTAAACATTTTTAAATGCTAGAAATAAAAGCTAAGAACACCAGTGAAAAAGAATCCTTACACACGACCCTACATTTATCACTTCTATGGCCAAATCAGTTAATTCTGGTTTTCTGTGAAATATCAATGCCGTAATCTATAATGACCTTGTAGAAACATCCCATGAACTGAGACTTGAGTGTGCAAAAACAATCATGGTTATGGGACACCCTAGGACTAGACTCTGTATCATTAGCTCCTGTCTAAAGGAGAGTAAATAAAGAATACTTCAGCTATGAAAATTATTTTTTTTTACTCTAGTGGCAAAATCTTTAATCCTAGCTACTCATTAGACCGATGTAAGAGGACCCCAAATGTAAAGTTATCCTGGGCCTGGGTTATAGACTGAGTGCTAAGGCAGAGTAGCCAATTTAATGAGACTGCTCCCAAGTGAAAATTTAGAAATGGGTGAGAAATAAATGCTCAGTGGTAGAGTTCTTGTCTAGCAGATAAATGAACCCAAATATTCAAGCCCAAATATTGAGTGAAGAGGCAGAGAGAGGGAAACAGAATTTTGTATACCAGAATGAAAGATTAAGAGTTGTACTGAACCTAGGAAATAGACTATGACCACTCTTCAGTTATATATGAGTAATCACATATGATTATTGAGAAGAGAATTCAAGGCAGGCAAATTCTTAGTAGGGAAAGGAATTGTGTCTGAGCCTGATGAACTAAATTGAACTTCAAAGACCTATATGGTAGAAAGAGAGACCCACCACATGAGTCTTGGGGACTCAACTCTGGTCCCATAAGCTGTTCTCTGATCATCATACAGGAGTTGTAGCATGTGCACCCTGCCACACACACACACACACACACACACACACACACACACACACACACACATATATATATATATATATATATATATGTATATATATATATATATATGTACATGGATTTAGTAAAAATGCCAAAAATAATAAAAGACAAAATTATTTAATAATTAACATATAGTTGGGTATAAGCTGTTAAATAGGAACTTTTGGAAAGAATGCCTAAATGGCCGTGTCTTGGAGTCTTCAGCAGCATTATTCCACTCTTCATGTCAAATTAGTTTACTTTATCTGAATTATATATTTGTATTGCCTGGCAAGGGTATGTTAGTTGGCAAATAATTACAGCAACATTGGAAAAGGGAATAAGAAAACAGAAATAATAAACACAATCAACAGAGTATAGCTTATTTAAATTATTATAATTGATTGTAAAGCTACTGTTAGTCTTTTACAAATGGCTTTCAATGCTGTCTGCCATCTGGGCCTTTTGACATGGCATAGCCAGGTATCTGTTAACACAATATAATTTATGCAAAAAGTTAATGTGATCAAAAAGTCTGTTAAGTATATCATTTTAATTCTGATATTGAGAGACTATTTTGAGTGACCATTGATAAAACATTGCCAAAACTTCTCTCAGATAAACTGATGTATCAGAAGTGTCAGGACAAACAGGAAAAAGAGAATGTGTAAGCTCAGATAAAGATAGAAACATCTCACATTTCTAAGAGCCACAGTCTGCAGTGTATTCCACTTAAGCCATAAAACTCTCACTCTTCACAAGAGACTGTGGAGTACTTAATTATATCATAGCACCTCAAGGGGTAAATGATGTGGAAGAAATGGATTCAAGGCAGCCTGCAGACTTCTCACTGCCACTCTGCTTTGTATGGTCTGCACAGAAGGCACAAATACCCCCTCTTTCTCTCTACTTCTCTATAACACTTCATGCGATACATTTTCCATAAATAGATATGAAATATTTGGCTGATCAAGTGGATTAAATAAATCAATGTGTCTTGAATGAGGAAAAATGAACAAGAAAAGTCTGTTATCACATCTCTAATAAAGCAGGCTCTAGTAAGCCCATTTTTTTACAACTATGAAACATTAGATTGACTTTATTTCACCCTAGACAAAGGAAAAGAATAACTGAAGCTGAAAATTCCACAGCAATTTCAGAAAAGTTTCAGAGTCCAAGTTCTTTATGACGTCTACCAATAAAAAAGCATAAGGATTTCAAATGGGTAAAATGATGCTGGGCCTTATAAATGCCTCTGAAAGTAAATAACTCTATTCTTATAATTTCATTCTAATTTCTGCCTCTTTCTTTAAAAGATAATTAGGCAGATTAGATAGATCAAATAAGGCGGCACACTCCACACGCACTATAGAGGTATGTTCAGATCCCAGATCTACCCAAGCAGCCACAAATTCTTCAACCTTTCGGGACTCAGACCCCATCTGTGTGGGCAGAGTAGAAATGGCAGGTTTACAGGTGCACTAACTACTCTTGCACAATTGTGGTCAAATACCTGACACAGACAACTTGGAGAGATTTATTTTCACTCAGCTTCAGAGAGCTTGAGTCCAGGGTAGTAGAGAAAGCAGGACAAATCAACCCTACCCTTGGTGGTAGCTGCATGAGGCAGACATTATCAACTGCATGGCAGACCAAGAAATAGAAAATCACACCAGAACTGTGGCTAGAGTAAAACCTCTGAGGACATATCCATAGTTACCCACTGCTAAATCAAACATCCTAACAGTTGTGCACTATGGGGCCCGGTGGCTCCTTGCTGCAGCCTAGGTCTCTCTCTGCTGCTGCTGTGGCCTGTGATGGAGTGCCTTAGTCAAAAAGGAGGCAATCTATAAATGAGATATTTTATTATAGGAAAGAGAAAATAGGCTGGTTAAGTAGAGAGAAGGGAAGGAGAGGAAAGAGAAGAGAAGAGAAAGAAAGGAGAGGAAGAAAGCAAGAGAGCAAGAAGGCAAGAGAGGAGAAAAAGAGGAGAGAGAGAGAGAGAAAGAAGGCAAGAGAAGAAAGAGAGCAGGAGAAGGGACAAAGCAAGAGAGGAAGGGAAGAGGGCAAGAGAAAATCAAAGAGCAAGAGAGCAAGAGAAGAAGGGAAGCAAGACGGGAAACAAAGAGCAAGAGAGAAGGGAGGGCACAAACCGCGCCTAATATTGTATGGGGCATGGCTATCTGTGGGGTGAGGCATTCCTGGCTGTCTTCAGTGACTGGGGGTGAGGTCCAGCTAGAATGCTGGGAGCTTGGGGCATTGTCTGCCTGATAGAGTACACATCTCCTCTGGGGCGCTGTGAGAGGTTGTGACTGAAACAGCAGCCAAAGACTCCTTCCACCCCCTGCAGGCGGAAAGTGTCCACTAGGGCTTCAGGGTTCAAGGCCTATTATTCAACTGAGCCCAAGTTGCCTGAACAGACCACTGCCCTACAGTACACAGTATCAAAGCAATCCACTAGCCAGGGAAAAATGTGTTCAAAATATGCCTACCGGAGACCCTTCAAATTCAAAACATAGTAAGAGGAAGGCACATTACAAGTTAATTCTGAATTAGGAGCAAACACTTGAGACCCTCATCTGGAAAATTAGGTGCTACTATTAACAAACAATAAAGGCCATGCTGACCTCTTCCTTAAGTACAGGAGAGAAATGGTCTTCTAGGTGATCAATAACAGTTTTATACACTAACCAAATGATGGCAGGAAACTGTAATTTTATGCAGGTTATTGAAATTTCTGGGAATATTTTTTTTAGCTCTGATACTAAGCAGCGGCATCAACAAAAAAGACACTGAGGGATGAAAAACCCCACTATGTATCCCTATTGGTTCTGTGTCTCTACTAAATCCCACGCAAATACAGAACATTCTGAAGATCTGCTTTTCCCCTTAGGGGAGGGAATTTTGTTGGACCCTTGGACCCAAGGCCAGGAAATCAAGGAGGCCATCTTATAATCCTCCATTCACGTTTAGTCTACCTAGTTTTCTTTCTCACATCTAAGTATTTTGATGATGAACAAACAGTAGGATGTGTCTACGAGAGGATAATGAGAAGATTGCAAGAGGAAAGGAAGAAAGAGGTGACAAATAAAGAAGCTGAAATGCCATCTCCATGGCTATCCAGCTCTTCCTAGTCCCTCAGATTCACCAGTTACCAATATGACAACTTTCTAGTTTTTAGAGCAGACATGTAGTAGAAATCCCTGTGATGGAAGAAGCATTTCATGTATAATTAAAATGGGCATTAGTCAAATGTTGAATATTACGTATCCAATGCTACCAAATCATAAACATATATAGTGAGTAAATACTTAAAATGTGGCTACTATGATTCAGAAACTGGTGTTTCTATTTTATGAATTTTAATTTTTGTTTGCTTGTTTTGTTTGGGTTTTGAAGTGTTACATGTTGGATTCCAGGTCTGTTTATGCTCAATAGATTATTTTATCAATGACTTAAATCTCAGCCTTATTTTTTGTTTTTTTTTTTTTTTTTTTTTTTTTTGTTTGAGACAGGTTCTTAACAATGTATTCCAGCTTAGCCTTCAAACTTACTATCTTTCTGCTTCAGTCTTCTGAGAGCCTGACTCTATTTTGCATAATTTTTACTAATTTAAATGTCAGTGTAAATAAACACTTCCATTGGTGGGTGTCCACTATATTGCCATAACACAGCCACAGAGGAATGATCTCTCTGCCCTAAAAGCACAGGAGCTCTGACAGATTCACAGAAGTAAGCCCTGTGACATGTCTGTATTCATAGCAGCTCTCCTATTAAAGAAAACTGAAGAAAAATATTTACCTAAAAATCTCTTCTTAACCTAAAGCAAAATAGACCAGTGAAATGCTATACTTTTAGTATATTTGTTGCCTTTGTTTTTCAATTTAAAGACCATATGTTTTGTTTTGATGTAGAGATGGAGTTTAAATAACTGCCACTCTTCTCTCTTCCTTGCTTTTTTCCTTTCTTCCTTCCTTTCTTCCTTTCTTTCTTTTTTTACTTTCTTTCTTTCTACTTTCCACAAGCACCATCATCTTCTGAAGGTGACTAAATTTACATGGAACAATCAATTAATATGTTAAGCAGGAAGACATGCAGATGTAGAAAAGGCATGTAGCTCTTAGGGAGCAGTAGTGAAAGTATCTAGTGATGGCCCTGTTTTCAAGGCTCACATACTCTGAGAATTGTCTTCATGTTCCTCACATATATTGCAGAATCAGTGCTTTGGAGTTCTGAGATTCTCCCTGTTTAACCTGAGACAAGAGTTTCCAGGAGGACTGAGGTATTGATCAATCTGATACCCAGATGGCACTAAGAGGGTCTTTAATTTCCATACAGTCTCCACAGTTCTGCTATAGATAGACTCTAAGGAATGTAAAAGGAATGCATTTGCCACTGAACAGCTATCCACTCCTTCCTGGAGTAGCAAGCTTTAAGGTTGATAAGCCTAGTGCCAAGGTTCCACTTGTCCTTTGAACATGCTCATACTGGATATTGAACAGTCTAAATAATATTGAGAAGGGCACATTCTTATTTAGGGTTGTTTATACCAGAGGTCTAAAACCAAATAACAGATGTGTATGTATTAAAAAAACAACATAACCAAAAGATATTGAGTCCTTCCCATATGTGAATGTGTGTGTGTGTGTGTGTGTGTGTGTGTGTGTATGTGTGTGTGTGTGTATGTGTGTATGTGTGTATATGTGTCAGGGTGTATATTTCCTCAGGCATAGGAAAGGAGTTCATGGTTGTCTGGACGCTGTTATCTCCCAGGTTCTCATTAGATCTCCCTCCATTTCTCAGTATCTCTTGACCTAATCTTGGAACTCATCCAGATGTTCCACTACAATCATGTTTTCATTTTCCTCTGTAAAGCAATTCTACTGGTCTTTGTAACTGATGCTCTGAGGTCTGTTATTTCATCTGTAAATGGCTTTCCAACATGTTTAGTTAGATTTCCTCTATAAGAGAAAGTCTCCTGTAATGTTTTGAAATAGTAAATATTTCTGCTCCCCACCAAGCAATTAGAGGATGGTGTTAATTTGTACAGCTGACAGGTAGGAAGCAGATTATCTTGCATAGAAGAAGGTGTGTGTACTCCTCCTACTGAACTGTGTCATCACAGCAGCAGGATCCTCTCATGCTTCATCCTACAAGCAGGAGGCACCTTCCTCTGTTGTGTGGCTTCCATTGTACTTTAATTATCTCTCTACATGACTGCAGTCTCCAAATATGAAAGAAACTCCTCAAGGCAGAGATAGTTTCATATAAATTCCAGGTCTGCTGCCTGGGACCTAATTATAGCAATCAATATATGCTTAATAGGCTAATAGGGCCATCATTCATTTACCAAATATTCCCTGGCTACATATAGAATCTGATGTTCAATCTGAAATCTGTAAAATTAATAAGAGTTAGACATATTAGAAGAAGAAAGAATAGTGAGGACACAGTATGAGGTGAACAGAAGAGCAAGAATGACTGAAAAACATTCTATAGAGTGAAACAGAGGGGATTAAGATAGTCTTGCTTCAGGTCACTCTTTGGAGTACTGGCCACATTTTTACTGCAGTTTCTTTTAATCAATACCATTTACTAAGACCTTATTATGGATTAAGGGCTGAAGATAGGATCCTAGCATCAAGATGAGAAAACCCAGCTGTATACTACTATATATAGATACCATAACAGCCATGTTTATTAATGAACTAATCCCAATAACTAATATATGAAGCTAAACTGGATGTTAATCAGCAGATGATAGACAAGAAAAATGTAGGCACACACAGTGGAATTATATTCAAATATAACAAAAAATGACATAGTGACATTCCCAGAAAACCAAATGGAGTTGAAAATGATTATATAAGCAAACTAAGCCAGATCCAGAAATACAAATGCAATATAACATATGTGTAATGTAATGTTAAAAAATATGTAAATACATACAAACACAAAGAATGTCACAATGTGTGTGTGTGTGCACAAGAATGCACAACATGAAATGCACAACATGAAATGTAGTGGCTTGAAAATAAATAATCCCCATAGACTCGTGTTTGAAAGCTTGACCCATTGGAAATGGTACTATTAGGAAGTGTGGCCTTTTTGGAGAAAATGTATTATTGTAAGGGTGGACTTTGAAGTCTCAGATGTTCAAGCTAGGTCTAGTGTGCCAATCAATTCTGCTGCCTTTGGTCAAGAACTCCCAGCTCATTCTGCAGCACCATGTTGGTTTGCATGCTGCCTTGTTTCCAACCATGATAATGATGGATGAAACCTCTGAACTGTAAGCCAGCCTTAATTAGATATTTTTCATTTGTTTTCTTTTTTGGAAGAGGGGTGCAACAAACTTTATCAATGATATTCAAGAGAGTAGGGAGGACTCCCTAGGCCCCTCCTGCTATTTTGGGGGTCTGGGATGGAAATTGTGAGGGAGATACTCAGTGTTGGGGTCAAGTTGGGACAGGGACTCCTCAGCAACACAGGGTCTCTCTCTTGCTCTCAGTGTCCTTGCTGGGGTGGGTGGCCCAGGGTTTCTTACTTCTTGGAGGTCATGTAGACAATGAGGTCCACCACTCCCTTGCTGTAGCTATATTCATTGTCATACCAGGAACTGAGCTTTACAAAATTGTCATTGAGATGCCAGCCCCATCATCAAAGGTGGAAGACTGTGAGTTGCTTTTGAAGTCACAGGAGACAACCTGGTCCTCTGTATAGCCCAAAATGCCCTTCAGTGGGTCTTCAGATGCCTGCTTTACCACCTTCTTGATGTCATCATACTTGGCAGGTTTCTCCAGGCAGCATGTCAAATCCACAACAGATACATTGTGGGTAGGAACAAGGAAGACCAGGCCAGTGAGCTTCCCATTCAGGTCTGGGATGACCTTTCCCACAGCCTTAGCAGCTCCAGTGGATGCAGGGATGATGTTCTGGGCAGCCCCGCAGCCATCATGCCACAGCTTTCCAGAGGGACCATCCACAGTCTTCTGAGTGGCAGTGATGGCATAGACCATGGTCATGAGCTCTTCCACGATGCCAAAGTTGTCATGGATGATCTTGGCCAGGGAGACTAAGCAGTTGGTGGTACAGGATGCATTTCTGATTATCTTGAGTAAGTTGTCATATTTATCATAGTTCACACCCATCACAAACATGGGGGCATCAGCAGAAGGGGCAGAGATGATGACCCTTTTGGCCCCACACTACAAGTGGGCCCTGGCCTTCTCCATAATGGTGAAGATGCCAGTTGACCACACAACTTACTCAGCACCAGCATCACCCCATTTGATGTTAGCAGGATCTCGCTCCTGGAAGATGGTTATGGGCTTCCTGTTGATGACAAGCTTCCTATTCTCAGCCTTGACTGTGCCCTTGAATTTGTCATGGGTGGAGTCATATTGGAACATGTAGATCATGTAGTTGAGGTCAGTGAGGGGTCATTGATAGCAACAATCTCCAGTTTGCCAAGTGCAGAGCAGAAGGTATCCCTGGTAACTAGGCCCCCAATAAGGATCTTTTTATCTATGGAGCCATTTTATCTATGGTTCAAGGCTGTCACTCCAAAAGAAGATGCAACTCTTTCTAGAACAGGGAGGAGTAGAGACTTTTTTTTTCTTTATAAGTATTTCTGTGGTCATGGTGTCACTTCATAGCAATAAAATCCTTTTGAAGATAGGATATAAGTGTTATAATAAGAACAGGTTCATTTGGCAGGGTTCTCTAGGGAAAACAAACAAACAATTAACATATAATAAAAGATTTATTAGATTGACTCAAATAATACAGTGTAAATTGGCTAACAATAGATGTCTATATACAGGACAAGCTGAAAATCTGAAAAATAGATGAGTCCTGGAGGCTAGGTCCCTCAAGAATCTCAACCAGGTCCTAGAAATCTGGGATTCCTAGAGGGATATAGGTCTTTAGTACATACTGGTAGCCTAAACTATGTGGTTTGTGAAGTAAACAAAGGATGGTAGAAGCAGCCAAGGCAATAGCAGCATCAGCATACATTGGGTAGGGAGATATGAAGGTAAGCAGGCAAAAGAAAAATCTTTTTACCTAGACCTTTTTATATCTGGGCTACCACAAGGAAGGTAACTCAAATTCAAGTTGAGTCTTCCTTCTTCAGCTAAGTTAATCACAAAATGTCTCTAATCTAATCTGATCTGATCTGATCAAAACTAGACAGATAACCCTTTGACAGTGTGACAACAGGGTTAGTTACATGAATCCTCTACCTTATTCAGCTGATAACCAATATTATCCAGCACAGAGGAGTTAGTTGAGACTAGGGAGGAGGGTAGTAGGAAGAGTAGAAAAAGGACATGAAGACTAGATAATAAAAAGATGAGATATACATATATTAAAATATTCTAAGCAAACACATTTCTTTGTAATGGTCCAAAGTTAATCAAATAGCACAAAAAAAGAACAATAAAGAAGGTGAGGAGGAGGAAAAGGAGGAAGAGGAGGAGCAAGAAGGGAAGAAAGGAATGAAAGGAGGAAGGAATAAAGACAGATAGAAAGAAAGAAAGAGAGAGAGAAAGAAAGAGAGAGAAAGAGAGAGACAGAGAGAAGGAAGGAAGGAAGGAACGAAGGAAGGAAGGAAGGAAGGAAGGACCATAGCAACATCAGGCTGTGTCTTCCTGAATGGACAATACTAAAACCAGTATAATGACAGTTGCTTCGTAACTACATATAGCCTGGAAAGTGAGTTGTACTCTACAGATCACAGTTGTTTTTTTAAACATTGCATTAATGGGGGGAGGGGAGGGAAACCTTCTCCTAGGCTATGGAATGAGACTTTAAATGTAGTCATTCATAGTAGCAAAGATCATTTCTGGGTTGGTATTAGGGCATAGGCAATACCCATGGACATAGAGAAGAAACATGTGGCCATAGAAGAGAAAGAAGGAGGTGATATGAGATTAAGCTGGAGATTATGGAAGATTCTGTCAGTCCACAGTGTTATGAACCTTGTTTCTGGCTTTTATATCAATTCCATTAGAGATCCAAACATATGCCGATAAAGTACTATAAGCCACAATTTTATCTAAGTTGATAGTAATGAACACAGGAGAGCTGTAGTATAATTGTATCTGCTCTGCTTAAAGCCTTGCCATCAACTGAGTATAAAAGATGAATCTGAGGCAGTAGAGAGAATTTGAGCACAAGAATTAATGGCATGTGGCAGAAATCCAAGAAGGCATGTGGCAGCTTTCCCTAGGGTATGATAATAGAGTGGGAATCAGTAAAATTACTTAAGAATTATTAGAAGATGAACTCTACAGAAATTGCTGTGATTTCATATGAAACTTGATGAGAAATAATCTCAGTCATGACTGTCTGGTCCAAGAAGCTCTTTAGCAATACCATATTAGGAACTGGCAGCAGAGAATTAAGTTTGAAGATGGCATCTCAACTATATTTTATTTTTAAATGTTGAATTCAAAGTAATTTATTGAATCCATAGTTTGTAGATTATAAGTAAATATATGAATTCCAGAACCAAGTGTGAATAAGGTTGATGTTTCATTTGATATTGAACTCCACATAGGACTGGTAAATGAAGCTAGGCATATATGAGTTATCCTAAAGTGCAAACACATATTGAGTAGAGAAGAGCATCTATGGAGGTTTAACTATACTTGGCCCAGCGAGTGTCACTATTTGGCCTTTGGCCTTGTTGAAGCATGTATGTCCTTGTTGGAGAAAGTATGGGTAGGGATGGACTTTTCTCCTAGTTGTCAAGAAGACAATAATCTTCAGATCAAGACATACAACTCTCAGATTTTTCTCCAGCATCATGTCTGCCTAGACACTGCCATGCTTTCTGCCACGATGATAAATAATAATAGACTGAGCCTCTCAAACTCTAAGCCAGCCACAATTAAATGTAGTCCCTTATTAGAGTTACCATGGTCTTGGTGACTCTTCACAGAAATGGAAACTCTTAACTAAGGCAGAAGTAGATACCAGGATTAGGGTATTGCTGTGATAGGACTGACTATGTTTTTGTTTGGAGGAATGTGGACTTAGGGACTTAGGATTTAGAAAGCAGTGAAAGATTTTAAGTGAGGCTTAATGGGCACTCCTAGTAAGAACTCAGATGTTTTCCAACAGGGGAATGGATACAGAAAATGTGGTACATTTACACAATGGAGTACTGCTCAGCTATTAAAAACAATGATTTCATGAAATTCTTAGGCAAATGGATGTAACTAGAAAATATTGTCCTGAGTGAGGAAACACAGTCACAAAAGAACACACATGGTATGCACTCACTTGTAAGTGGATATTAGCTCAAAAGCTCAGAATACCCAAGATACAATTCACAGACCACTAAAAGCTCAAGAAGAAGGAAAATCAAAGTGTGGATGATTTGGTCCTTCTTAGAAGGGGGACAAAATACTCATGGGAGGAAATAAGGAGACAAAGGTTGGAGCAGAGACTGAGAGGAAGACCATCCAGAGACTGCCCCACTTGGAAATCCATCCCATATACAGTCACCAAATCCAGACACTATTGTGGATGTCAACAAGTATTTACTCACAGGAGCCTGATATAGCTGTCTCCTGACAAATACAGAGGCAGATGTTCTCAGCCAGCCACTGGACTGAGCACCAGGTCCCCAATGGATGAGTTAGAAAAGGGACTGAAGATGAAGGGGTTTGCATCCTATAGGAAGAACAACATTATCAACCAAGCACACCACCTAAGAACTACCAGGGACTAAACCACCAACCAAAGAGTACACATGGAGGGACCCATAATTCCAGCCACATATGTAGTAGAGGGTGACCTTGTTAGATATCAATGGGAGGAGAGGCCCTTGGTCCTGTGAAGGCTTTATGCCCCAGTGTAGGGGAATGCGAGGTCAGGGAGACAGGAATGGGTGGGTAGAGGAACACCCTCATAGAAGCAGAGGGAAGGGGGATAGGATAGGGAGTTTCCAGGTAGGAAACTGGGAAGGAGGATAACATTTGAAGTGTAAATAAAGAAAATATACAATAGTAATAATAAAAAAAGAATATGGAGGGCATTAGTGCAGAGGATAACTTAAGCTGTGGGGGCCTGGCTTAAGTAGTTTAAGAAAAGAAGAATTTTAGTATGTTGCTTAGAGATCAATTATGATACTTTGGTAAAGAATATGGTTGCTTTTTGCCCTTGTCTGAAGAAACTACCTGAAGCTAAGCCTAAGATGAGGAGAATCAGATTATTTGCATTAACAAAGGAAGTGTCAGGAAAGCCCAGCATACACTTTGTCCTCTGGTTTACTTTCATGAAGTACATTCTGATCCAGCATAACAAGCTTAGGAAAAATACTAAATGTGTGGTTGAAGTAATAATGGCACATCAGGATGCATAATGGAGCTAAATCTCATGTTCAAGGATATTAAATGGAAATAAGGGAGTGGTAACTTCAGGGCAAGATCCTACCCTGCTAATCTTATTGCTTATGCTTTTGCAGTTGAACAAGGGATAGTTGTATTTAGGCATTATTATTACCTGGTTAGTCATTTGGAACTTTAATCTAGAATAGTCCATAAATGGAGGGCACACCTGTGATGCTGATTTTGAGGCAGGAAGACGGGGTTTGATCTGGATCTTGAGGCAGATGGCAATAAAAACCTGAGGCCCATGCATAGGGGTGCATGCCTTTAATCACAGGTGACAAAGACAAACAGATCTCTGAGTTCAGGTCCAGTCTGGTACAAATCAAGTACCCGGTAGAGAAAAGCTTAAGTCTAGGCATGGTGGACTATATCTTTAATCTCAGCACCAGGAGACAGAGCCATGCAGACCTCTAAGTCTCTCTACTGAGCAAGTTCCAGGGCAGCCAAACTTAGGCAGTAATGGTGTAGGAAAACAGAAAAAGAAAGCTGGTGATAATGTAATAGCTCAATGGAACATATTCCAGCCCCAGCAAGTAGAAATTGGCAATTTCAGACATGTGTCTCTGGATTTAGAGTCAAAAAGAGGTTGTTAGAACAATTGATGCTAGTTAGCTGTAGCTAAGAATTTAGTGATGATTAAGAAGAGATCAGCATCTGGGTAGTGGTGGCATTTGCCTTTAATGCCAGCACTTGGGAGGCAGGTTTCTGAGTTTGAGGCCAGCTTAGTATACAGAGTGAGTTCCAGGACATCCAGGGCTACACAGAGAAACCCTGTATCGAGAAAAAAAAAAAGAAAGAGAGAGAGAGAGAGATCAGCATTCTTCTGGGAAATATTTTCTGAGTTCTAGAGATAGACAAGGTTGTACCTTATGCTGCAGCTGTACTTGGTAATATATAAGAATCACCCAGTGGTACTTGTTTGAAGGCATAAAGGAATCATGAAGAACAGCTGACACTCAGCACTATGACAGACCAGGAAAGGACATTGATGAACATTTAGCCTCAGTAGCAGTTGATAGGCCCAGGATTGAAATGGTCATGCAAAGAAGTTTTTGCTTAGTAACGTGAAGTAACCATATGAGAGGCTATTGGTAAATCGTAGTTGCAGAGGAAGAAGTCTCCAGTGAATTGCCAATGCTAGTACCATGGGATGATCACCAAGAACAGCAGCAGCAGTAGACAGTAGAGTCAAACAGAGCCTAGAGTGCTATGGAGGACAGAACTGAAGAAATAACCCAAGGCCTTTAGAGGATCCCAGAAGATCATGTGTGGATACCACACTTTGGAACAAGAAGCTGTAAAGTTGAAGTTGCTTTAAACATCTCAAGATGTAGAGATGTTAGAGGCATGATATATCTGCTGAAAAAACTACTAATATGGAATAGACCCAGCCCAATAGAACAATGACATCAGCAAAAAATATGCAGTTTGGAGTTTGACTAGCTAAGTTTTGGTCTTGCTATGGTACAATATTTCCTTGCTGTGACATTTTGGAAGGGTAATGTATATGCTTTGCCATAAGATGTTGGAGGTATATGATCTGCTTTTTAAATTTTGATTTTATAGGAGATTACAGTGAAGTGATTGGATAAATCTCAAAAGAGACTTTGAACTTTGGACTTTAACATTGTTGAGACTGCTATAAACTGTGGGGATTTTTGAAGCTGAACTAAATATATTTTTCATTATACTATGTCTAGGTATGGCCCCCAGAGACTCATGTATTTGAACAAGCCTATGGGGGCCAAGGGGTAGAATGTGGTAGTTATGCTGGGCCCAGGTAGTGGCACTATTAGGACCTGTGGCTTTGTTAGAGTAGGTGTGTCATTATTGGGGAAAATGTGGCTAGAAGTAGGCTTTGAAACTCACTTCCTAGATGCCTGAAAGGCAATAGTCTTCTAGCAGCCTTTAGACCTAGACTTTGAACTCTCACCTCCTTCTCCAGCACCCTGTCTTCCTGGACATTGTCATATTTCCTGCCATGTTGATAACAGACTGGATATCTGGACCTGTAAGCAAGCACCAATTAAATATTGTTCCTTATAAGCATTGCCTTGGTCATGGCATAAGCTCACAGCAATTGAAACCTGAACCAAAACAGCATTCAAGCCAAATCTATGTAAAGTTAAAAGTCCTGTGAGTAATGAAACATAACTCCCATGGAATACAGAGATGAGAGACAGGTAGGCAGGGGAAGGGTGTCAGATTCAGAAGATGGCCTACACTGGAATCAAGGCAGGAAAGGGATTTGGGCACCAGAATAGCTGTTGCTAAAAGTTCATCTAGGATGAGAGCCTAAATATGCTCCGTCAAGTCAGCAAAACTGAAGCTGGAGGAGACTCTTGTCCTGCTTATTATTGAAGGCATCAAAACTCATGAATTCATGTGACTTAAGGGATATATGAGTTTAGAAGAGTGACTGAGAAGGCATTGAATGACATTTCCAAGTTAAATAGCATTGCAGAATAATGTCAGCTCCAAGGAACTTAATTTGCTTAGATAGATGTTTGCTTTTCTGTGAAGACTGTTGATCAGTCTTTGATTATTGCTTACTATATGACACTGGATTTACTATTCTAGTCCATAGAATTTCACTCTGGATGAGGAACTTATACTAAGATCCAACATTGCAATGGCACACAACCAAAACTAACACATTTCCTGAAATTCATCCCATTTCCCTTCTTTTGTTGTTTCTAGTGAGCTCCATCTGCTCTTCCATTTATCATTTACCTCATATTCTTGGATTTTGTCCTTAATTGGCCTATATCATGGATTTAAATACTCAAGTAGCAGGCATCTCTTTGCCCCTTTCATATAATGTATATCATTTGGCTTCAGAAAATTTGCTCATTCCATTCTGTCTCCATATGACAGAGCTATCAACTACCATTTCTTTATGGTCTTTATCCTACTAGATGTATTTTAACCCCTTTGTTATGTATATGTTTGTAATAAAAAATTAGCATATTTGTCAGTTAAATGCTTGCTACAAAATTATAAAGATATAAGTTCCATCTCTATACCCATGTTAAAAGCCAGATGTGGTGATACATATTTTTTAATCCCAGCACTGTGGAGGCAAAGATGGATCCTTGGGTCTTACTGATCATATAGCCTAGTGCAATGAAATAGCCTATCTCAGTAAACAAAGTAAAAGGAAACTAAGAAATAATATATATCCTTTACTTGTGCAATCACACACATGCCTGTGCTACCACATATAAATGAGCACACACATATGCATATAAATGAAATCATTAGTACTTCATGAATGAATGGCATGCCTTTATGTGCATGATCTAAATGTCTTCTCAGATTTAGAATTTTTTTGTTTGTTTGTTTTCAGTAGACTTTTCTATTTTCATCTCAAATACCTTTCTTGGAGACTCTAATAAGAACAACCATATGCACAAATAGTCATTACTACAATTGGATAAGTCAAAATACAAAACAAATTAAAATTACTCTTTTAATGATGTAATTATGTTTCCATAAAATAAAATTGCAGGAGAGATCAAGAGGTTTTACTTTGTTTTATTTTATTGCAAGTAAGTCCTTAGTGACAGTGAGATTACAGACACAAATTCTCAAAGCACATGGGTATGAGATTTCAAAGCTTAGACCTATCTAATAGCTGTGCTTGACAATCTAAATATCTAAAAATACCTAAAGGTACTTTGCTCCTTGGAAAGCATTGTTTTTTTATTATATCTGATAATATTAAATTTATAAGCATTTATAGCTACATTTACATTTATATACTACATTCCTCAGGAACACACATTGTAGATGTGTTTAGATTGACATAAGGGTAGGATACATGGAACATTGTAATGAAGTTGTCATAGACCATTAATATAAAAAAGAGCCTTTGAATTGTTTGAATACATGACATCTTTAAAAATGTTCCTCCATAATTTTAGAACTTATAAATTTTTTATAGTGAAGAAATAAACCTACTTGAATTTTTTATGTTAAATATTACTGCTCTTTAGATAAGTTGATACCATTTAATCTAGATAGATATGGTTTGATTAAGCTGAAATTCCAAATAAGTGTATTACTCTCTTATTCTTTTTTCTATTTTTTTACTTCTTTAAAAAAATAGTTTCAGGATGTCATCAATCTATAATATTTTTATAGAATTCAACCCCATTTCTTCCTCTCACCTATTTCCATCAACATTCTTCCCGAGCCAATTCATGTACACTATTGTTTTTAACCTGCTAAGTTCATTTAGTTCTATCAACATGTACATGGGTGTAGAGCCCTTTACTGGAACATGGATAGCTTCTTAGGAGCTGTATCTTTGGAGATAATCAACTTTCCCTTTTCCAACATCCATGCATTTTTCAGTAGCTTCCCAGCAAGGGCTGGAACTTCATGTTCATCTTCCATCTCTATGGTGAGATTTTTCTTTTTAAAGCCTTGATGATGCCCAGGACTTGTGTGGTTATTTCTATAACATCTCTGTCACTATTGCGGTTAACTTAGTGAGCTTATTATTAACAAAAGCCTCAGAATTTACAGCTATCATTTCTTATTCTTATACTGGGTAACTAAGATCTGTGTTCTCTTTGCTTCAACGCTCTTTATTTCCACTTACCATTTATCTTAAACTTAGAAACTTCCCTCAGATAAGCTTGTGAACACAAGAAAACACACAATAGTGCATTTACCCTCCCCAGATTGACTTAGAACAAAGTTGTATTATAAAATATCTGGCTTTCCTTATTGTGTGGGAATAATAAAGCTTACCACACCAACAATAACAATGTCATGAGTATACATTAAACACAATAAAGCTTTAAAATCATCTCTTTTTCCCATTGATACAATTTCTAAATAAAATCACCAGAGATTTGAAAGCAATTTTGAATCAGCTGCATTGTTACTGGTGAAGAAAAGCGTTGTTTTATTTTTCACTCACGAAACTCAACCAGAGCCATTTCCTGTTACCTGTCCTTGTCACTGTAAATCTCATCCATGTTATGGGTGCTGTCAAGGGACAATGCGCACTATTTAAGCTGTATATATTTTTTATGTTAATAGAAGTTTTGGCTTTACTATTAAAATTAATAAAAGATTCATGATTTAAGAAACAGTATGAAGAAGAAAAGCAGCCCAATAAAGGTCAAATCTATTATTTTAGTTTTCAAATCACTAGTTCTCTTTTAATCATACCAACTGAGAATTTAGGGTGATAGCCCACTAGCTGACAAATAAGAAAAATCATGCATTTTATGGTTCTTTAAAACATAGCTACTGACTTCCTCCAAAAAGATGCTATGGGAAGAGATGTTTTAATTGAATTACATGAAAAATATTGTCTCATTCAGCTCCTTAGAATAATTAATTCCCATCTGGAAAAGCAGAGTGTACTCTCATTTCAGAATAAATTTTCTCATTGTTTCCCCTCATAGTCCTTTTGTTCAAATGCCTCAAATTAATCTTTTTGTTACTGTAAATCAAATTGTTTCCAAGATATATTTTGTACAATCGTCACCTACCTTTGCTTCTTCTGTTTTAGAGTTACAGGTGGATGGTAATTCCTACTATGGGGTACATTAATACAATTAATGTGGGGCTGGAGGCACAGCTCACTGTATATGAAGTTCTGGGTTCAAACTATCACCCAAAATTCAGGAAAAAAAACATTTGTATTTATGATTATCTCTATGTGCATTCATGTTTGTATATTTTACTTGATAAGTATGGCCTTATGATTTTTCCCTTCAACTTTATATAAAAGGAACTCATAGCAACATTGGTGAAAAATAACATTCTTGGGCTGAAGCACAATCCCTGCACTCCTGAGAGGCAATCTAATAGCGAAATGTTCTCTGATTTTCCTCTCAGGTTTTGCCTCTGTGCTCGACAGATGACTGCCAAAGGCATACTTGTCTGAAGACTTGATGTAGGCTACTGTCTACATAAGCAGCCCCGTTTAGTCTCTGAATGCCCCAGAAATTCGAGCCAAATGCCTCATTTTTAATCTTAACTTCTAACTGCTCTGAGCAATGTTCTTAGCTTCTCTCAAACTTAGTCCTTTCACCTACAAGATGCACATAATGATGTAAGGGCCGCTGTGAGGACTGGTTAAGTTCACGTTTATGACAAGAGCTGTGTAAATGGAAGAAGGTGTAATTAAACTATATCTGTCCAAGTGTAAGAATTATAGCCACTTGTAGTTCTACAGCTAAGCACACAAATGTAGATGACCATTGCGCAAAATAGTTTCTTTAAAGCTACTAGCTTTACATTAACAAAAAGATTAAAAATAAGCCATCAAAATCATAGGAGTTTGGTGGAAAACAGTGGGAAATTTTAGTGAAGGGTGAGAAAATACTCTGTATTTCTTAAATGGAAATAAATTATTGTAGATCTGAATGTGGATATATTTGAAAATTCAGTAGACCTTACTTTATTTACTCCTCATTCTTTTCAAAGATTATTTGTATTATTTTTTTCAGTTATGTTTGCCTTTGTGCATGAGTATGTGCACATGAGTGCAGGTGACTGGTGAGCCCAGAATAGGGCAGCATATGCATTGTAGCTAGAGTTCTAGGTGAGCTATTTGACATAGGTGTTCAGACCTATGTCTAAAACCAAATTCAAGTCTCCAAGAAGAGTGGGAGGAGCTACTAAACATCGAGGCCCCTCTTCAGTTCCTCACTGTTTATTCTTGTCTCCAATACCCTCTGGCCTCTTCATCCTGTCAAGGCATAGTACCACACTTACTGACAAGGGATAGCACAGAGCACCTGATTTACCTTTCTCTCTTTGCTCAGGAAGTACTAATCATTTAAGATAATCATCTTCTTTCCAATATATACTTCATAATTAAGGATATTGACACATTATTTATCATTGGTGCAGACTGGATAGATTGCTGTGCATGTAAGATTTCACCACTGTTTCAGAACATACTCTAAAAGTATTAAGCAAATAAGGGAAATAACATTCAAAATGTCAACTATTTCACCAAATCACTACCAGTTGTTTTTTTTTTTCCTGAAAGAGTTAAGCATGCTTTTATGTCAAATATTCAGTACTCATTAATTAAACCAGAACAAATTCAATATATTTTTTATTCAGCAGATTAACCAAAACTCACTATGTTCACAATTTATATTCACCCTGTAAACTACATATGCATTAAACATTTCCATCTGGAGCCCTGATGATTGTTTTTCTCCCATCTCATGCTTGATAAGCTGTTACTGATTAGAAAGGGAATTCAGAAGCTGTTGAAAGCAGAGATTTTATTTTTTTTAAGATCTACCTCTGTAGTGTCTTTTAAACCTTAACAGATTTTGCTTGATGTCTGCAGGTTCTCTTCTAGCTGTGATACAGTAAGCTTCAAGTCTCTTGACCATTGTGGTTCATATTCCACAACCTTAATCTAAGTCTCTCCATCACCCCCAACATGCACATGCGTGTGTGTGTGTGTGTGTGTGTGTGTGTGTGAGAGAGAGAGAGAGAGAGAGAGAGAGAGAGAGAGAGAGAGAGAGAAAGCGCACACACACACACACACACACACAGATTTCCTTCATTTCAGAATCTATGATACATAATCTATTCATAATATACTATACACTGTGTTACCTGCTTTATGTGTCTTGATTGTAAGCTTCAATTTACTCTGTGCTATCTATGCTCTGTAATAAACCATAACCGTACTTTGATGCACTATGTATTCTAATACCATGCAGATTTTTCTTTATTTAAATCTTAAATATTATTATTATATTTTGAGGTAGGAGTTGTAAACCTCCCCCATTCCATGCTTGATAAAATTGAGGCTACAGGGATTTTTATCTTAGGACCTCCTCAAGATCAAATATCCTGGAAGCTTCAGAACTCAACCTGAGTAACGGTACTCTGATGCCCAGACCAAAGCCATCAGACACCTCACCATGGTTCTAGCAAAGCCATTCTGAGTTTCTACTGTCATATAGTGGGACATACTTTTGAGATTTTAGCTCTAATAACACATTTATATTGCAAATAAACATAGCCCTAGTTCTTAAGAAAACAAAAACTTTCATTTTTAATTACTTGATAGGATTCATTGAAATGACAGAGAATGGAAGATAGCCATTGTGACTTTGATAATAAAATTGCTACATGAAATGAAGAAGATGCACTGGTAGAACATTAGAGCATCACTAAATGTCTGTCATTTACAGTGTCTGGAACTAGTAAAGACACTAGGGTCGCCAGCATTGTATTAGCTTACATATTCCACCCTCCAAACTGGAGAGTCACAGTACTCAATGCAACTTTTTTAAAAATAAAAACTGCAAAGTCAATCTAAGAATTAGAATTTCAACCCCAGTTTATTACTTGTTAAGGATATATACTGTTTTCTAAAAAATATTATTTTGAATATTCTAGGTAATGGTGGGCCTCACTCAGAGATGACAAATATCCCTCAACCAGGCAGTAGCTTACATATCTACTTCCCTCTGTTTCTTGTCATTGAGAACTTGACTCTTGGGTGTAAACATTCTAAAGCAGGGCCTTGCCCTTGTATATGAAAATAATATTATGTAAGCAAAGAGTACTTCAAGGTCATCTTACCCCATGGAAACAGAAAATGATTATTGCAGGTAAACACATCAGTAACTCTGAAATGAAATAGATTACATCTTTGTATGGTAGATTGGTATTACACGCCTTACTCATGTGCACCTGCAGCACTCAGCCCAACATAAAAGAAGAAACTTAATAAATGTAGATGAAGTGAATAAATTAAATAATCAATAAGTTAATTATGCATGTATGAAAGGATAGAAAAATCATTTTTGTGTTAAGTGGGTTTTCTATAATCAACAAATGGAATTTAAATGTCTGTGGTATGCACAGCCACATTTATTTTTTCATCTGAAATCTTACATTTATTGTAGTTTTATGGATCAATAGAATAATAATATCTTTGTATTATTCCAACTCCTTATTTACAGTAAAATACTTTCTTATCATCAGATGCAAGAATTCCTATAAGTCTGAACTTTTGCTTTGCATTGTGTTGTGTGGCTTTTCCTGGAGACACTTGAACAACTGTCAGCTCACCCCAGAGGCAGCACTGAAGGCAAACAAAGGGACTGTTCTATCAGATTCTGCATCATCAAACCTCCGAGTTTTTTGGTGTTACTTACTGGAGTTTGAGTAAAGGGACAGTTCCATGATCAGGAATGACTGTGAGACAGCTGTTTCACTGAGAAGGCCACTGCAGGGTGACTAGGGAAAGCTCACGGTAGAATATAGGGACTCCACAGCAGGTCCAAGAGCCTACTCTCCACAGCACTGGTAACCTTCTGTGACTCTGAGGAAAGGTCTTGGGAATGTTCTTAAGATAAATTGCCTGGAATTTTAGGGTTTTCCTATTTCATGAGTCTCAGGAGCTTCCATGTTTGCCAGAAGGGAATGTTTCAACTCAGGAGAAATTTCCATATAACACAAACTATGGCAACAATTTGTTTTGCTTTTAGTAAACAAACTACACTATTTACGTGGGTGTCTTTGGTTTTGCAAAAACATTTTACTGAAGAAGTTTGCTGAATATAACAGTCAATCTGAAGATTTCTTTACTTCCTAGTAATGTTCCCTCTGTCTATGTTTGCTTGGGCTGTAAAACAATACTAAAGGTGAGAGTTTCTAAAACCATGTGAGTATTTTTTAAAAGAAACCTAGAATACACAAACACTCTTTTATTCAGAATAAAGGGAAGTTAAGTATCACTGCGTAGTCCATGCTATTACTTGAATTCAACATCATCCTGTCTGAGTCTATGAGAGTGTTGGCATTACAGATATTCATCCCAGTGGTCAACCCATGGGTTTTCTTAATTAAAGACAGTCTTACACTGTGTCATCTGTCTAGCTTTTATAGATGATCAGAAATCATTTTAAATAATTTTAAATCTCTTTTAAACTTAATCATTTCATCAGTGTGTTACTTCTTGGATGTGCCACACAGAAACTCTTGTAGAAGCTATTCTGTGACCCAGCAATCCAGATGGATGTGATTGATAGAAATGAGTAGTTCATTTGCAGCTAGAACTCAAATATCCTGTTTTATGTAGAAATTACACAGCGGACACACTGACACACACACACACACACAAACACACACACCACCAAATACTTTCTAAACTCTGTTTTGTTTTTCAAGAAAATGTGCACACTGATTTGTAATTCAATACTACTGATCAGCCCTGAATACATACATACAAGTAGTATTATACAGACTGATCAGATTGCAATTATATATTAAGAATAAATGTATATAACACTCATTAATGAAAAGGGGGCCATAAATTTGAAAGGGAACAAGAGCTGGTATGTGTTAGAACTTGGAGGGAGAAAATGGAAAGGGGAAATGGTATAATTATATTTTAATCTTAAAAAAAATTAAAAGAAACCATTTTTGAAAGAAAATGTGTTCTCAGACCCTAGAGTCTCATTACAACACAATTAGAAATGGAAGAACATCCACTGAGGCATGGAACCAAAAGCAGTTTCTTACTGGACGTTCTGAGAAAAATTCATTAAAGCCTATTCAACTCTAATACTAATCAATAGAGTAAACTCAATGGGCAAAAAGAAGGCAATAGGGATATTATTAAAGGGCTATTTTAATGAGAATACTATGAAAATACCAAATTACATGTGACATGAAAGAAAGGCCTTTCTTAGGGCTCAGTAAGTTTTGAAAGAACAGAATTTTGAACCATGAGAAAAGTTTAAAAGGAATCAGCAAGTGTAAGGAACAAGGAAGCAACAGATGCATTCAGCAAGGGAGAAGAGTGAAATGAATCAGGAAAGACAACACAGCAATGCAACACCCACATACTGCCTTTGACGGCACAGCTTCAGTTAACATCCCCACGGCACAGCTCCAGTTAACATCCCCACGGCACAGCTCCAGTTAACATCCCCATGGCACAGCTCCAGTTAACATCCCCATGGACTCTCCCTCGTAGAACACGCACACTTTTTCCAGTTCCATCAGATTTGGTTTCTGTGGGAAACAACTGTTTTCCTCTTTACTAGGATAAAATGTTGCCAAACCAAAGTGGGGAAAACACCTTTGAGAAGTGTAGTGGTGTCAAGAATGCAGAATTTATGTTTTATCTCTGCTCTCCTCTTACGCTGTAAAACTGTGATTCTTGCCTGTAGTATAAATAGGAAAAAAGCCATGTTTTTTTAAAAAAAATACAGAAAAGAAAAAAGAAAAACAGACATGAGCCAGCACAACTGGCATCATTTGTCTTCTCACCCAGGGCAGTATGTTCCCTTACTTCCTGTGAAGAGAAAGGAGCTTCTTGTCTAGCGTGTTCTCTCCCTCTCCCTCTCATATCTGTTTCCTTGGTCTTGAGTGAACCAGTACCACTCCCTTTCTTTCAGCCAGGAACCACGCTCTTAGTGCTTCAAAACTGTTCAGCAACATTTGTTCTTTATACCTCACATGAATTCTTCTGATGGATTGTTGCAGTGTGTTGGTTAGCTGACAGTATATTGAATAAAGCAAGAGGTGGACCAGCACTCTAGTGGAAGGATTCCAGAAGAGAATAGTTGCTTGTTTAGCATATTTTTCCCAGCAATGGAAACAATTTGTTATTCTTGAGGGTTCATATTTGCTTAACAGTTTAGTAGTAAATTTAAAAACACCTATTTTTTAACTAACCACTTATATCCCACTTTCAGAGTTACTAACAGGTTCTGTTATTAAAGTGTCTTGGATTAGAAGAAATTCTCTAAAGCTGACACCCTAATACCTTTTGTGGGAGTGATTTTAACAATGTATATACTGAACTGGGAAAGGAGAAATCATATGACATGTAAATAAAGAAAATATCTAATAAAAATGTATATACTAAAAAGAAGACCCATTCTAACAGCAAGGCAAAGTGACAGTGGCCACTGACAGACTGACAGAAATCTGATACAGGAATGTGAAAGCAGGGAGTTGTTATGGAGTGTGAGAAGACACCATAACTGTCTCAGACAAAGATCTATAGTCACAATCAAAATGCAGCATAGTAGAGTTGGATAGGTTGCCTGTCCCAGACATAGAGGGACAGCTACAGATCTGGAGCAGGACACCAATACAGCCCTAACTGTCCAAACAGTGAAAGTTTCTGAGAGTGCTGGACACACAACAACTATCAGTAGTGCATAGTGGGGATGTTCAGTATCCCCTTCCAATCCATCACGAAATACTCATAGGTATAATCTTTTTGCAGCTTCTATATTTCCACATACTTTGCCTCAACAAATACATCATTCTATCTTCCTCTTCTTTTGCCTTGATCCTGAGCTTTAGAAGAGTCTCACTTGATTTATGATGAAGAATTTCATTAGAGACTACAGAAACTGCACATTGTTTTTATCTGAGTAGAACTATTTTGATATAAAATGCAAGAGACCTTAATGATATCACTTGTTTTTTGATTCAGGGAAAGAGTCCATCAAAATGGCATGGGAATCCTTTGAGTATGATGTAGCAAGTTATTTTAGAACAGGATTTCAACTGAACATAAATGGTCTATGGTGCATTCATTCATTATATTCATCCTGTATTCTAACCTTCATTTATATAAATAACACTTGAAAATATGTCTAGATTCCAAAAGGAGAGCATTAATCATATCATGCTACAGGTTGTCCCCAAATCTGAACATTTGCCTTGTATACATACCATAGCAAAAGGTGGCTACAGGGAAAGAATATATGCCTAACATATGGATTAAAGATCTCCAAGCATCATGTATATGTAGCAGAGGATGGCCTTGTCAGTCATCAATGGGAGGAGAGGCCCTTTGTCCTGTGAAGATTCAATACTCCAGTGTGGAGGGGTGGGATGCCAGGACAGGGAAGCAGGTGTGTGTGTGTGTTGGGGGGGAACACCCTCATAGAAGCAGGGGTTGGGGGAATGAGATAGAGAGTTTCAGAGGAGGAACCTGGAAATGAGATAACATTTTAAATAAAGAAAATAATCAATAAAAAAGAAAGAAAAAAAAAGAAAAAATATGGAACATGGGAAAAAAATAAAAATAAAAAAATCCCCAAAACAGAACTTTTTGGAAATATCATAAAACATCAGAAATAAAAAAAACTATAGATTTCTAACCACCTCAAAACTTGATTTGAAACTTTAAACTCCTTCATTAAAAAATGCACCATTTCTCAACCTTGACTCCTACTTGCAAGATCATCCAATTATGTGTAAGTAAGAGCAGACGCTGAAATGATGTGTATTAGTAGGTCTTTGATTGCTGGGATCAAAATACCTAACAGTGACTTACAGGAGGAAGTTTTACCTTGGTTCCTGGTTTCAGAGTACTTTTGAACCATGGTCAGAGTCTGGGCCATGTTTTTTTTCAGATTTTTGGCCCCTTATTCAAAGCAGTGAAAATAAGGCATGCACAAATTGTAAAAGAAGCAAACTACCATTATTTATACCAAGATGATATTACAGCTTAAAAAGGGATGGACTATCTCAATTGAACCCAGAGCAGGACACATAAGTAAAAATATCCAATGGCCAGGTATTGTGTTTTCTTTGTGAGTTTAGAAGGAGGAGCTGGTTAATAAGAGACATAGATTGGATGGTTCTTTTTCAATTGATTAATTGATTAGTTATCTGTTGATTTTTCTACTGTGCATGTGACTTTGCATTATATACCCTCGAATCACATGTATGCTCAGTTTTGCATAGACATAGGACTGTACCTAGGAATTTTCTCCTAAATCTTACTAGAGGTTTGTCTCAATAGAGGATTACTCCTCACTAGAAGGTACAAGTTTAGGATCTCACTACCCTACTGTTTTCTTTGGCTTTGGACCTCTGAAAATATTGTACTCAAAGAGTGGTTGGAATAAGCCATATACATGTACCCCCAAGCCAGTTTAGGACAGATCAACCCTTATATTCTTCATCCTCAGATATGATGGGAATATATTTGAATAAAAACTATCAAGATATGACTATTTTCATGAAGTGGGTAACATACTATTGTAGAGAGATGGAAGTACATGTAACATGATGCAGATGAAGAGGGGAGTGGTTCTGAGGGTGCATAGTTTAGAGATGAGTATGCATGCTTAGCATCTGCAGGAGAAGGAGCTAAGCTGCCAGGTGTTTTATTACAAGAGGAGGGGTACACCAAAATAAAAAAAAATATTGAGATCAAATCCTAAACTGTCTCTTATATTTTCTTGCCTCAAATTAGTCCATAGCCACTGGGACCCATATACTTGGACAGAACATGATGTCAATGAGAGAATGATGGACCAGCTGTTTCCCTTGGAATGGACATGAAGCAAAGGGCATTTCTAGAAGGCAATGTTTAAGTTATATATTCCTTTCAAGTAAATTTTAACTTAAGAAGTTTCAACCCCTCCATTGGATCACTAGCTGGAATATATATAGGCTTTAGTGCATGATCATGGTAAAGACATTTCTTATTTAAAGCATAACATGTAATATAATGAAGGCACTACATCAAGTCCACAGTGTCTTCATATTCCCCAAAGGAAAACAGCTTTTCCATGTGCATAGTTGAAGTCCAAATAAGAGAGTTTCAATATTAGGCTGAAAAGGAACTTGCTCTATAGCTGCTCACTTAAGAGCTATCAACGATCCCCTACCTGTTGCTATAAGAAATGGTTCTTCACATATGACTTCCATTTCAACTCCTGCTTCTTCTGGCTTTCCTGACTCTTCAGCATCTTACAACAGTTTTGCTCAGTTCAGCATTAGAAGTTCAGTGTGTTCTATCATCCTGTTTCATTGTGTCCACACCCCAAGCTTCTACCTCACTCCACCCAACTCCTTGACTGTTCTTATAAACTTACTGTTCTCTGTGTAATGCCTCATAGATGGTCCCCACCACTAATTTTAAAGAACCACTTGGAAAAAAACAAAACAGAACATTTTTCTCTATTTTTTTTCTCAGATGTCTGAGTCCACAACTTTTCCATTAACTTGATTTGACTAATATGTTCCTAATCAAAGACTTCAACTTGGTGATTGAGACATATTTATTCATCTTAAACTCTTTCAAATTTCAGCATATTTAGTTACAAAATATAAAAACCAGAATGCTGACAGTTATAAACCTAGGCTCTAGGGTGTGCTTAACAAATTTGATAATTTAAAGTGACAAAAAAAAAAAAAAAGGGATCATACTGAACTTGTGGTTCAAATCAAAGGTTCTGAGGGTGAATTCTTGTACCTCAGTATATTGACATGCTATAAAGAAATGAAGGGTGATGTGATGGTGTGACATCCCAGAGGATGGGTTTGCATATATTCTTGGGACTGTTCAGACCTAGTGCCAGCTTCACTCTGCAGCACCAGGTAAAGTGAGAGCCTATGGCAGACCTCCAAACCCATGTGCCGTGAAATGTTATTCATTACAGTGGAGCAGTGAAGACAGAGCAGTCCAAATTACATCTGTTTCTCTGCAGTTTATTTCTTTGTGTTTTTCTGCCTTCTCATTTACAAGAAAATAAGCTTCATCTGGAAAGTCAGCAAAAGAGACAATGAAGTTACCTCGACACTAAGCAAGATGCCTCAATTCCTCCCCAAATACCTCATGTTAGGGTACAAACCTGATTTTGCTCTCTCAGGTCTGAGTCAGTGTACATTAGAATGCACATCATTTCTCCTCAATTAAGCTAAAAAGTAACCCATGATAAGTAACAACTAGTACCAGTCTGCTTCTTGCCCTTCAATATGATCCGGATTTCAAAATGATAAGCAGGTTCAGTATGAGTCTCTGCTAATTATAATAATAGCTGTGCTGTGGGGTGTGCTAGGTTGCTTATGCAAACATACACACATACACACACAGAGGGAGAGAGAGAGAGGGAGAGAGAGAGACAGAGAGACAGAGAGAGAGAGACAGAGAGAGAGAGGGAGAGAGAGAGAGAGGGAGAGAAACTTAAAAGGAGTTAATCATTCATTTTATAATTATTTAAAGTCACATCTTCATTCTCAGTAGCCCCAGGGGACAGCATCACAGCCCTCTTCTTTAATTCACTCAGATTAATTTTTCCATGTTTGAGAATTAAAATAATTCATCTTCCTAAATTTGTGTCTAATTTAATGATAAGGCTCTATGAATATATCTAATATATTTATGCTTATAAGTCATTTATTAGATTCCATTCATAAGAACTGCAATATAATAAAAGTTTAAAGTTTGTTTTCTCTTTGAAAAAGAAATCATGTTATTTAGAATATAGTATTTTGCACTCAAATTTGTGGATTGTGGTTGTTTTAGTTGCAATTCCTACTTGATAAACTAAAATAAACTCTAATGCAAATTAAAGAACAAAGGGTTTATTCTGCTCAAATTTCCCACTCATAATCACAGTGGGAAATTCACAGTAGCAGGAGCTTGAGACAGATAAGACATGGACTCCAGATCTAAAAGTAAGGAACACTAGCATTCATTGCTCAACTTGGTTTTTCTATTTTGCATTTTATACAGATCAGGATCCTCTGGCTAGAGAATAGTCCCACTCATATTAATTAAAATCACTATGATGATCCCTCATGATTTACCCGGAGGCCCATTACCAAGGGGATTAGACCATATCTAATAAACAGTGAACACTGGTGGATACGTTATCACTCTTATCCAAGGTGACCATTTGAAAAACTATCTCCATCCTATCCCTCTGAGTTTTATGTTTTAAAACTGGCTTTCTGGAATTCTAATTGATGAGGTATTGAAATAGTGGGGGAATGTGAGGAAATAGAGAAGGATTTCTCTGACATGATGCCAATTTAAAATTCAACTAAAATCCAAAAGCCAAAGTAAAAGCTCAGCTTGTTGTACACATGATCAAAGCATGCAGAGTATGCTGTACACTGGCCTTAGAAGCTCAGAGGGAATGATGCGATTCTTTTTTCCTTTCCCTCATTTCACAGGCTCCAGGAGGGAATTGGTTTTCTAGGGCTGAACTGGTCATGATGAGAACAAAGGCATCAGATCAGAGCTGGGCCCTTCCATAGCCTTATGGGATGAGTAGAATGCTATGGAGTGTAAGGTTACTAGAACATCATTTTAATTTCTGATAAATTTCCTGATAAAATTTCACCATAGAAAGAGGACACAGGCTATGCTGATTCTTATTCTACATTAAGAGAACCTCGACCATTGATATTTTACGGACCTTACCATTCTACTATAAATACCGGGTTTAACAGTATTAAATCTGCCATGCCTTGGGAAGTGCATGAATTGCTAGAATTAGCCTAAGCTGTACAAAACCTTGTCAAGTTTAGAAAGTTGAAAATAAGATGTGCAGGCACTGTATCAAAATGTGTCCTATTCGCAAATTCAGGCTTTCTTAATAACCCTCCAAAACACTTTACTAAAAATATGAATTTGTGACTTTTTTGCCCATGTATGATCTGAATTGAGAAGGATCCTATTCTTGAAGCTACAGAATTCTGCAACATCATCAGTGAGTTTTCAATGTCCCTTATAGTTAGGCTTTTATTTCTCTTGCTTGATTTTTGGCAGGAAAAGATACTCACAGTATGAAAAGAATATCTAAAATTCTTAAATAATTAGATGTTAGCTTCATGTCAGATGTGGCTCACTAATTTAGGGCCTAAAAATGCTACAGATTAATATATTTCTAGCAGACTCAATAAAAATCTGTTTTTCATGTTGAACTTAGAAGACTATATGCTTTATAAAGTCAGAAATAGTTGGCACATTTTATGCCCTCCCTTACAAGAAATAAAACCCAGGGGATATGACTTGTGTTCTATGATTCTCTAAGCACCTGAAATCTTACTTATATGTATGTTACTGAAACTATATTTCCTATTTGTAAAGTACTTAGTGCATTTAAAAAATCTAATATGCAACCCGCACAGTTATGTGGCAGTAACCACATGAAGGGTGGGGAGTTTGTGGCTCCAAGGTCTACTGTAGGACACAAGGACTAAAATGTGTCTCCATGCAGTGAAAACAAATAAATGAAATAACAGGGACACTTCACTCATTATGTAGCCTAGGCTGCCTTCATATTTGCTAGTTAGCAGAGGATGAATTGAAGCTTCTGGTTCTCTTGCTTTGTGCAACATCATATGTGGTATTAAATAGATCATGGAAAGGATACTCTTCATAGTACAAGAGCTGAGACCTGAAGACGGAGTTGGCTCTTCTTGGTCACTTGTGTGGTACAACTTGGTTAACCTAATTTTCTGCAGCTCTGCACAGAGGCTGGAATGATAGTAAAAATTGTTTTGCTTTAGGAGTTACAAATAGTTATGCTTTAGTTAACAAGTAAGTAAATCTGAAAATACAGAATGATGCATAATATAGAATTGGATATATCCAATAGTTAAATCTCTTAGTTCAAGTTGTGATAAGTAAATAAAAATTATCAGAAAACCAGGGGTAGTGTATAAGATGTTTCTAATAGTTGTGAACCTGAGAAGTCCAAGCCAACAACTTGGCATGCTGGCCAGCTGAACATTGCACATTCAGGGATGGCATCTCATATGTGTTCTCTCTCTGAATGGTCCAAGAAACTCAAGGCCTTTGTACACACACTGTACTGGCTGGTTTTGTGTGCCAACTTGACACAGGCTGGAGTTATCACAGAGAAGGGAACTTCAGTTGGGGAAGTGCCTCCATGAGATCCAGCTGTGGGGCATTTTCTCAATTAATAATCAAGGGGTTAGGGCCCCTTGTGGGTGGTGCCATCCCTGGGCTGGAAGTCTTGGGTTCTATAAGAAAGCAGGCTGAGCAAGCCAGGAAAAGCAAGCCAGTAAGGAACATCTCTCCATGGCCTCTGCATCAGCTCCTGCTTCCTGACCTGCTTGAGTTCCAGTCCTGACTTCCTATGGTGATGAACAGCAATGTGGAAGTAAACTGAATAAACCCTTTCCTCCCCAACTTGCTTCTTGGTCATGATGTTTGTGCAGGAATAGAAACCCTGACAAATATACACACCAATGCCAATCATGAGGGTTATATCCTAATGATGCTTCCAGAGCCCTCTCCTTCTGCTCTAATCACATCAGTTATTAATGTTATGTAGTAACATGTTGGGAGGATCCCAGATTCTGAGCATTCTTTTCTTAGCATCCCAAATTTATGTACTTCTCAGGTGCAAAATACATATCATCCCAATTAATTCAAATTTCTTAGTTAAATTGTAGCATCAGCTTTAAATTTTAAATTCTGAATCTCAAACTGGTAATTACATCAGAGTTATGAGCAAGATTCGAGGTATGTTCTATACTGAAGACATAATGCTCTTTTATGATATCTGAGTAACATCAGCATTGCTATATACCTTCAGATGTTACAAATGGATAGAGACTGCCCCCTTTGCAAGCTTAGCACATCCCACACTCTCTGTTTTCCACTATGGTCAAAGTTTGCAGCCATTAAACCAGTTTCTCTTCCATGGTGATGGATAATGAAGAAGAAATATGGCTATTATCCAGATCTGGATCAGAATTGATCCAGAAGGGAAGGAGGGAAGACACATCAACAGAACTACATCATATTTAAACCCAGCAGGACTCATTGGCAGAAGCTTCTTGTCTCGTGAATTTTATTCCAGGAACACCAATTCATTTTATCCTGCCTGAGCTGGTTCTCTGGTCAAGTGGCAAGAGCTCTACTTGTTTGTATAAATAAATTAATTCAGCCTGCTCACTGGGGCCCACAAGAGTGTGCAGATGTCACATAGTAATGGATAGCACCCAAGTTCACAGTGAATCAGTTTCCCTCTAGTGCCCAAGCCACTGAAGTGTGCAGATGACCAGGCCACAGAGAACCATTTAGAGATCTGGCAGACAGGACAGAGACCACTCTAACACAGAGGAATAAGCAGATTATTTCACAGCATGTGTACATTTTGAGCTTTCTTCATCCTATTTTATGCTTGAGGTAAGTTCCACCCAAAGGTATATGAAATCAAACTCAACATAAAATTAGTCCTGATGTATAACACCTTAGAAACAAACCAGCAACACACTGAGCACATGTTCAGTCCCTCACAGACAGGAGTCATTTGTTTACATCAACTCACTTAGCTTGTAAGGAAATAGAAGAAACAGGTTTAAGATGATACTGTTCACTAGTTAACTCATATATTGCTCTGGTTACATTAAAAAAATTGTGGGAGTTTTTGGTTAAACATTTAACAATGGGAACAATATAAAGTTTGTAAGTTTAAAGTGGCAGCTTATTTTACATGTTGTTTGTTTTCTTATGACTTTGACCCAGTGCCACCCCAGAGCAAAAGAATATGGAATAGTTAACCAAGTGACACATCTCTGAAATTGTGTTTTAACAATTAAGACAGTTAAGTGAGTTAAAATATTTAAAGTTTTTAATTTAAAATATTTTATCATTATTATTTATAACTTTGTATGTGTCAAGGAGTCCCAGAACGAGATTTTATAGTTCCCTTTCAAATTTTTGGTGGGTTCTAGAACTAGAACTCATGTTACCAGGCTCACACAGCAAGTTGTTTTACCTACAAACTCCTCTGACAGACCTGTATTAAGTGGTTTGAAGAGGAATTTTTGACCTTCATTAAGATTATATTCTATATTAGGCCTCTGTAGTACTCAGTTTATTCAGCACTCAGACAGAGTTAATACTGTAAATATTCTTTCAAAATTCTTCATTACCAAGGAATAAATAATTTAACCATGCTGAAGTCCTGAGAGTTGGAAAAGACATCATCTGGAATCTGTGTACTCTAACAATACAGGTATTACCTGAGTTATGACTCAATGTGATCTTTGTTCACAGATGATAGCACTGAGACTGATGTTTTAAGTGGAGCTAGTGACTGTTTAAAAAACCCAAGTTGAATGCTAGGAATCCCTTGAAACGTAAGGTACATGAAACATGAGGATCTGCTTGATGTCTGCTTCTTTCATTTTCAACTGCATAGTCCAAACAATCTTTTCCTGGTAGAATCATGGATTTTTGTATAGTCAACACTACAGATTTTTTTCCCCTGGACAGTAACATTAGCAGAAAGAAAGCAACTCTAATTTATTTGTCTTTTTGATATTACAAGGATATAATAAAAAATAGCTTCCATGTGGATTTTCTTCAAATGAATTTTATGCTAATTTTCAGAAAGTTCATATTATTTATGCATTATTAGGCATGTTCAATTTATAACATACTTAGAAAAGAGATTGTTCTGATTTCCAGGTGTGCTATGAGTTGTTAGTGGGTGGGAGAGAAAACAGAAACTAGTATCTGTAACAATGTGCATGCATATGAATGGGCATTTCTAAAAGCAGAAGGTACTTTGAGTTTCATTTTCAGTTTGATATTGAATAATGTAGTTTTGGTAATGTAATTTTATATTTACTAACATTTTTCTGTGTCCAGATTTGGTTCAGTGAGCTTACCACATAATGAACTACTCATAACTCATTGCACATTATAGTTTTTCTTAAAGCAATTCAATAATAATAAAATATATACAGGAATAAATCCATCTTTCTTCTGAATGTCAATAAATATTTAATCTCAATTTAGTCCAAAATAACTGTTAAAGGAATTTCTTAGTAACTTAATAACCATGGTGAAAGATTATCATAATAAGCTTCCTAACTTTAATCTTGCAATAAGTAAGTTTCTCTTCAATGCATCCAATTAAAGGAAAAATGTGTTATAATAAAACTCATGTAGAAGTTAAATGTCTGAGCTTGTGACTTATAAACAATTGCAGTATGAGTGTAACTATCACAATTCATTTTAAACTATTTATATAGAAGCCACAAGATATAATATTTAAGCAAATACTTATCCTTACATGATATTTGAATTGATTCTCTTAGAAGATCAACTTCTCAGAACCCTGTATGGGTTTGTAATGTTGCAGGAACATAACGCAATTCCCCTTTTGTCATGATATTTCAAAGACACATTCTATTTCAATCAATTTAAGAAAATATTATTATGCTGTGAATGCAACTTAGAGTGATTCAAGCTCTGTGCCTTAGAATGTAAAGGCCCTGGAGGAAATCAAACCCTTAGCAAAATAGTTTCCCTACAACATGAGGAATGATGTCACCAAGTACTGCAAGCTCCTGTGGGACAGGAGGCCATGGCTGTTTTACATAGGCAAACTTCCTAGTGGAGGAGTCTTTTCTAAGAGTTAGAAAATGGATGAAATGAAACCTGAGGAAGACAAAAGGTCAATTCCTGAGGAAAGGTTCCCGTGACCTTGTCCAGAGACTCAGTTGATTTAGCATCTTATCTTTGCACATAGTGAAGAATGGCCTCTAAATGAGACAGTGGAGGAAATGAGGAACTGCTATCATTAAAATTTTTACAATAAACCTTACATAACTTAGATTTTCTTCTTCTTGGCAAAAGTGTCTATTGAGAAAGGCGTCCCCAGCTTTTATTCAGTCAATGTAGGCAAAACAGTCAGGAATTTATGAGTTGTTTCTTTAGTCTCCTAATTGCTCCTACTGTGAGCAATATGAGCTAATCCAAGTGTGAGGACAGCTTTGAGGTGATATATACAGGTAATCCATGAGTTTAAAAATTGAGCAGTGCTATATTCCCCAGTACTTGGAAATAGTTATGATATGGATTGGGAAAAATGGAGGAGCTCAGGAAAGTTCTAGATCTCCAGTTAAAGTGACTTGATATTAAATAAGAGAGCAATGGTAAGGAAGCCCATAAAAATGAATTACGCACTTGACAAGTAGAGACAGATGTGGAATATCCATATGGACCAATCTTCTGGGCAGTTAAGTATTGGAGTATAAACTTTATAGATAAGAGGGGACCAAGAAAAAAGATACTTCCTATGTGACTTCGTAATAACAAAGAATCAGTGTAACAAGCCAGAAACCATATTTTGAGTAATAGATAGAGAGGAAAGACTCTCTGAACTAATAAAGGAGTGATAGAAGCCATAAATAGCACCAAAAACTAACACGAAAAAACAAGGAAAAGAGAAAAGCCAATTTCCTTTCTGGCCATGGCTCCTTGTGTAAGGGAGCCTATGTTAGGCTAAGGTAAGAGGTTAGGCTATGTCACTAAGGTAAGATGGAGAGTGCAAACAAATCCAGCCATAAAAACAAAACAACAGCCCTAAATGAGGAGAAATCCATAGTTCTTGCACACTCAAAATTCAGTTTGGAGGTTTTTTTCTACAATGTCCCCTACACTTTGAAGAAGGTACTCATTCTAGATATCTCTAACATTGGAGCTTAAATTTTCACAACATCCACTATTTACTGCTTTATCTTAGAGCTTGACATAGGCTGGTCAGACTTGAACTTGAGAGCATATCTTTGGGTGGAAACAATGCATATAGTATGCTGAAACTTCAGGCTGAGTAAGGGTTGTGGCTATAGTTTCAACTTACCTTTGAACCATTCATAGCTGATACTCTCTGATCAAAACCTAATGCAAGATACACTCAAATATCCATGGACTTATAGACTGTGTCAAGATCCCTGTCTTCCCTACACTGGTGCATAAGAACTGGGGATTCTTGTGTAAGCATTGTAGATCTGCAGGAAAGCATATAGGAACCATAACCCCTATTAACAACTAAATCCTATCAGTATAATCTAGTGTATGTTGTTTAGCCAGTCCACAGCTTTGGTACTCTGGCTGCTCACCAGAAATTCCAGGTATCACCTGTTCCCAGAACCAGAATAAGCATTAATCTATGCTCTTCAGACTGAAGAATTAACTTTAACTTTATCAAACAGGGATAAGCAAATATCACATCTTATATTCAGAGATTGAAGAAAAAGAAAATACAAAAGAAAGTATAAAATTTTTAAAGAAGAAATATAGGTATTTAGAAACATATCCTAATTTGAAGAAAATCTATTAGCTACTTGAAAAAAATTAAATTATTCTGACTATATGGATAGCCGGTGCAGGAAAAGGAATTCAAAATTCAGTACAGAGAAATAAATCACAAAAAGATTGAATTGGGGATGGAGCAGAACTTTAAGGTTTCTTTGGAAAGTCAGTTATATTAAAAGGTATTTTACTGGGACAAACACATAAGAAAATGTTTTCCTAAAATAGACATATAGACACAGATAAAATACTAAGACAAACTTGTTTTAAAAAAGTTTCACTAAAACAGACACACACACACACACACAAATATTCTACTAAAATAAATGCATAAAAAGGCACATGATGGCAGGGCACTGGTGATGCATGCCTTTAATCCCAGAATTTGGGAGGCAGAGGCAGGCAGATTTCTGAGTTCCAGGCCAGCCTGGTCTACAGAGTGAGTTCCAGGACAGTGAGAGCTACACAGAGAAACCCTGTCTCAAAACAAAACAAAACAAAACAAAACAAAACAAAAACAAATAAACAAACAAAAGGACACATGATAAAAGATTCTTCAGTAATAACACACAGTAATTGCCCCACCTTACATTATATAGTTAAACTACATTTGTCGGGAGCCCATAGAGATAAATGCCCCAAATAACATCTGTTGGTTGCTGCAGTTTCTTGCTGCTTCATGGACTCAGGCTGACTGGCAGACTGATGACAGCTGAGACAAATTGCTGAGATAGACACACCTGCTCCGCAAGACCCACGGAGGACACGTGATGTTTGGAGGAGTCTAAGTAGAACTTAACAGGCAGTGACTTTAGAGCCATCTGTGAAACACTTGTGGGTCTCATGTCTTTATTAATCCTTGCATCCTTGAGAGAGGCACAGCTGATAACTTTTCCTAGTATCCCTCCTTCTGACTTGTGTCCCTGCCAAGGCCTGGCTGTCTCTGCTAGGTAATGCCACAGCTGCTGGTTCCTGTTTGCTATCCTGACTCTACCAAAATGAACTGCTGGTGTATCCCTGAAGTGTTTGTGAATAGATCAAGCTGACACAACTAACCTGTGAACTGAACTGCCAATTTCCAGACAACATAGATTAGAGTTGCTCCAAAGAATTTCTAAACAGGTCCACTTCCCCTACCCCTCGCTGCATCCTTTCTTTTCTACTACCTCTGGTAGGTTGTGGGCTACAAGGGAGGTTAAAACATTTATGAACCATCATTAAAAATAGACGTTTTAAAAAATTAAGTTACACAAGATATAAGAAATAAAGTTCCACAGAATAGAATGAAAGATAGGAAAAGAACCTTTGCAGAGGTAAGATTAAAGAAAAAATAATTTCAGTAATTAAAGATCAAGCCAATTAACATATTAACATTCTCAACAAAAGAGTAAAATCAGAAACATGAGGGAGAATGTGAGATATAAATTTAAAAGAATGAAGAAAGATGGTAAACATATGGAACATAATCAAGCTTTCATATACAAATTGTTTAAGAACTTTAAAAAACGAAAAGGGGAACATTGAAGATCTATTTTTATTAAAGTTAAATAAGGGCTTAAAGATTTCCCCAAACTTCAAATAAGCATGAATGTATAGATACTACTGAAAGAACCTCATTTAGAATAAATCAAAACAGACCTTCACCGAAACACAGTGGAGGGAAACTGTCAAATTCAGGATAACGAAAAAATCTTCTAAATACAAAAAGAAAAATATCAAGTCACACAAATAATGGTCCATTAGATTTGTACCATCACTCATGAAAAAATAAATCTATAAACCAAAAGAAAATAGGAAATATATTACAAGTGCTGAAAGAAAAGAAATAAACACAAATTTGCTATTCCTAACAAAATTTTCTTTCTAAATGTTAGAAGAAATAGTCTGCCCCTGATAAACAGAAATTGATGGGAATGATTATCCATATATAAACCAATAAGCAATAAGAATGGAAAGATGATGACTACTATATCATTCAAGATTCTTAGGAAACAGAATATAGAAATTGACCTACACAGAGGACGTTAGCCAATCCAATGATGGGCATCATGCTTGAGAGAAGGACATCCAGGTAGCCTCTTGCTATAATAATCTGGAAGTCTAGCAATCCTATCTGATATTGAAGGTCTGAGGGATCACTTGTATCAAGTCCACATGCAAAGCCACAGAGGATGAAGTGAAATGTCCATGGGTCTTGGCATCAGTGACAGGTGTACCCATTCAAGGTCCTTTCTTGACTATGAGTTTCACACTACTCTAAACTACTTTGTTCCTAGTCACATTGTAAATATGGTTAAAAGCAGCCAGCAATAACCATTCAACAGCTTGAGTGCTAAGATGCATGAAATTTCATCAGATCTAATTTATTAATCTATTGCTTTTTTAAATTCAATTGTACTCAAATGTTCAGGACATGAATACAATATAGACCAAGTCTTTGCAAGATGTAACATAAATTGCTATTAGTCCAATTTCCAATAGGCATCTTATTAACATCTGAAACCTTTTGAAGCGGGCCTTGACCATCCACATTTCATTCAGCATTAGTGTCTTCTGAAGGCCTATTAAACTCATTCACTAACTCCTGTTCTCATCATTCTTAGGTTTCTTTAGCTGGCATTTCTAAATTTTTTAAAATTCATCCCATCACTCAGTTTCAAAGTCCAAAGATCCATAACATCAGATTTAGTTGAAACCATAGCACTTAATTCCCTGATACCAATTTACTGTATTCATTAATTTTTAATTACTATGGCTATAAGACCTGATAGAAATACAAAATATTAATTTTGTTTTATACCCTCAGAGATTTTAGTCCATCATGTCAAGGGAACTATACCAGTGAGGTTGGTTCTTAGCAAGTAGAATGTGGGATTGTGGCTATTTACATTAAATCTAGCCATGAAATAGAAAACAAATTGGAGCTGAGCTTCAAGCCATCAAAGTCTATCCTAGTGACCTTCCTAACTAGTTAGTATAGATTGTTATAAAACATACTAAATGGTGATGATGAAGAAGAAGAGGAAATCAGGATGGAAAAACAACACTAAACTAAACTAAACTAAATTAAAACTAAAGTAAACTAAACTAGACTGTTATAGAGCAGAAGGCGTGCTAGGAAGAGATTGGTGGGCTAAGAAGTCCCTTGTATAGATAGACTAATCAGATGTACAATGCACAGGGTATACATGTATGTACATGTCCCAATATAGAAATGGAATTTAATAGTTTACATGATTATCTGTATATTGATAAATATATTTTTAATTAGTAAATTTAATGAAATATTTCAATAACAGCTCTTCTGACATTGTTGCTCTTTTATGACATGGTAGAACACACTTAATGACAAAGGAAAAGTGTTATACAAAGACTCAAGTTCTAGTTTTCATGAAAGTTGTTAGAGCTCTTTTTTATTATATCTTTCCATCCAAATCCTAGATCTAGGTCATATTGAAAGGATTTATTGAAGTAATCCACTTCAACTATTTAGGCTTAAGCCATATCTACACTGAAATAATACACAGTTTCTTGAAAAATGTAATTAAATTCAAGCCTATCCAAACAGCTTATGTCTGTTCTAGTGCCAGTCATGTAAAGATCATAAAATGAATTCCTGCCCACAGTTAGGATCCTAAAAAATAGGCAGTTTTAAACTAAAATTATCTGATGATTAAAACATATCTGATGGTTGTAGCTATATGTCTAACTCTAATTGTGGCATCAAAGAAGGCGAAGGTGATTTTAGGAATGTCATCCAATTTGGTACCAAAATTTTAAGTTAAACTTAACAAAGATCTTTAAAATATCATCTTATAAAAATAAATGATAGCATGCAAGCCATTGAAAAAATATTTTTTGAACACTGACTAGAATTGACTGTTCTAATCTCAAAGCTATTAGAGGACAAGTGAGAAAAATATGATCCCTGCTTTGCTAGCTGCCATCTTAGCTTCAGGTTTAGTGAGAGGTTCTGTCTCAAAGAAATGAAGCTGAGAGTGAAGAGCAGAGCATTCAGTGTGCTCCTCTGCCTTCTGCATGCACAGAGCCACACACACCTGCACACACCTGTGTGCATAAAACACACACACATGCAAATGCACACACACACACAAAGTACATTCACTTTTCCACCTACACATACACTAGGAATAAATCTGACAAAGGAGTAAGAATGAAAATTTTTCATATTATTTCATGAAGTATATAAACATTTATAAATATTGACTTCTGACTTTAAAAAATCTGATGATGTACATTCATATAAAAGTTGAAATTATAGTCATATCTGATCATATATATTTAAATTTCAGTATTAGAAATGCTGTTCACTTAAAATAATTTCATATTTATTCATTATAAATTTTGATATGATTATATATGATTTTTCACACACAAATATTGTTATATGTAAACATTATACACATAGCGTATAATCTGTATATAATATGCAATGTTATATATTCCTATAGTACATGAGATAACCCATGTTATCTTATACTTATGTTCATGCTGAATACATAAATTATGCTCATGTATATATTTATAATTTATATGTAATGTGTAGATGAGGACATACTTCAGATTAGATAGATGAGTAGCTTGGTAGATAAATGTATAATATCTAACAAATAAACAAACTATTGTTCATTAACAACATCTTATCTCTCTTGACCAGAATTTATTTTTTAGTTTTATATATATATATATATATATATATATATATATATTACATATTAGACATATTACACATATGACCTATATTATATATAGTGTGTGAAATTGTGTAACAATGCACATGTTTTGATAGAAATATATAGAAGGTATTTGAAGATAATAACCAAGTACTCACATGATTAAAAACTCCAGAAAAATCTTATACAAATTCAGAGAGTATAAAACCAGCAGCTCAACTAACAAAACAGGAACGGCCTCATTGCACGCAGATTTGATGAGTTGGGCACACTCCCAGTTCCCTGAGTTATTGTTAGAAGCAAAATTGTGGAAACACTGTGATTTGGCATTCACTTTTGAATAGTCATTATTGTTCAAATGGCTTAAACAGTTCAACCACACATATTTAATCACTGCAGAGAAATCTTAATTTTAGGGAGGGATAAGTAATCAGAATCATAGAAAAAAAAAGTAGCTTGTCCTAAAATAAGCACAACATATTATTAGATGTCAAGTGAAATTTTAATGCATTTTTCATAAGAAATAGAACTAATCTGTGGTGGATGTTATTTGCATTATTATAAAATATCCCAGACTCTTGCAAAGGAGTATGATAGGTGTTTAAGTATAAATTATATTACACAGATAATTTCAGGGAGTGTTATAATTTCCAGACTACTTTTCTACAGGCAAACACAAGAGAATGTGTGGATATTTCAAAAGAATTTAAGCTACTCATAGAGGAACAGATTTGACTTTGTAATAGAGAAGGCCTGGCTTATAGGCCATTTTATCAGTTTTCAGCCCACCACAAAGAACTTATCGTGAGTAAAATGAGGCTGGGCAATGTGAAATAACCTTCCTTCATGATTTTTATCAATACTATAGGACTGTCTAGAGGCAATAAACCACACCCAGTCTTTCTATCACACTGCTCAATTGTGCTAAGTGTTAGGCAGGAAAGCATCCACATTTGCACAAATCACTATTCTGTTCCAGGTCCTGCATGGAGAATTCTATTTATATGAACACATAAAAGCAAAGATTTCTGGTCTATATCTAGACTGAAGGGACATTTGCTTCCTGAGATCTGAATGAGAGGCATTATAAGTCACAATTAATATATATAGAAGGCATATAAAACAACGATGGCTCTATTATTCAATTGTCACTGATAGGAAGCTGGTGGCAAAATTACTCTCCAGAGATCATAACTAACTCCCTCCTCCTGGTTTTCATTTATCCACCTTTCAAGACAAAAAAGAATTTCTACCAACTGTGGGATTATAAATTCAACCTAAGATCTGAAAATCGGGTACTGTTTTTTTTTCCTTTATCCTCCATCATGGATGATGAAGAAGATACTGCCACTGGAATTCAGCTATGACAGTATGGATGATTAAGATCTAGTCTAATTGGCTTTGCAGTGTGAGCAGAAGCCAGACCTTAATGATTGTTTCCCCCAGCCTCTAAATTAAAATAAACCCCTGTGATTCTCAGTCACCGAGAACGATAGTCTGATGATTATGAAAGCCTTTTTATGGGCAACAGCACTGATTATAGGAAAACTGAAAGTACAAGATTAACTTTGGCTCTTGGAACTTTCAACTAAGTAACGTACCTTTAAGAATTTATTTGCATGTGATATGAATGGGTTTATGCGTGCTGATGTATGTGCATGTGTATGCTTGTGCCTATGAAAGCCAGTCTAAAGTCACATATCTTCCTAAACCACTTTCTTCCTTACGTTTTTGAGAGAGGATGTCACTGAGGCTGGACTTTACAGGCTCACCAGTCAGTTCTGGGGTCTCTTCTGTCTCTTCCCCCCCATCCTATGCTGAAATCATGAGCTTGCCTTACCACAACTGACTTATTATATGCTTCGATATCAAGCACTCTACTAACTGAAACATCTTCTTAGCCCCTTTCTAAACTTTTAAAAGCACAGCATTGTTCAACCTCTGATTTAAAGGCAGAGATTTAGGCTCTGCAACTCCTTCCGTGGGTATTTGGTTCCCCCTTTTAAGAAGGAATGAAATGTCCACCTTTTGGTCTTCCTTCTTGAGTTTCTTGTGGTTTGTGGGTTGTTCTTCCTATATTCTGAACTTCTTGGCTAATAACCACTTATCAGAGAGCCTAACTATGGAGCAGAGACTGAAGGAAGGACAAGCCAGCCTAATATAGCTATCTCCTGAGAGACTCTGACAGTACCTGACTAACACAGATGTAGAAGCTCACAGCCATCCATTGAACTGAGTACAGGGTCCCCAATGAAGGAGCTAGAGAAAGGACCAAAGGAGCTGAAGGGTTTGCAGCCCCTTAGGACAAACAACAATATGAACTAACTAGTACCCTCAGAGCTCCCAAGGACTGAACTATCAACCAAGGATTATACATGGTGGGACTGATTGTTCTGGCAGCATGTGTATAGTAGAGGATTGCAAAGTTGATTATCAATAGGAGTAGAGGACTTCAGCCCTGTGAAGGTTCTGTGTCCCAGTGTAGGAGAATGCCAGGGCCAATAAGTGGGAGAGGGTAGGGTGGCAAGCATGGGGAGGGGGGTGGCAACAGGGGTTTGTTCTTGTTGTTTTTGTTTGTTTGTTTGTTTGTTTGGGGGGAAACTGGGAAAGGAGAAATCATATGACATGTAAATAAAGAAAATATCTAATAAAAAAAAAGAAAAAGAAATAAAGGCAGAGATTTGAGATCATCACCTCGGTATTTCTAAAGTACGTGAAAGCTATTGATGGCTTTATGGAAAACAGATATTTAAGCCTTAAGTAATCTTACAAACAGTTGCTGCAGTTCACTTTGTAGGGGCCAAAGGCTAGGCTTAACAGGTGGTACTCAGAAAGGGCCGGATGTTAATGGCATCCCTCAGCTCTTCTTCCACCACACTGAGGAAGTAGCTGGAAAGATGGATCATTCTACTTACCAGGCAAACAAAGCTGCTCCCTGTGGTGCTGGAACTAAATACATGCCAGAAAACCAGAATATGAAATGAGAAAACATTTCTCCAACTAGATTTCAACTCCCTGCTATTTTCTCCACTGTCGTCTTGTGGGAGGGTTTTACGAAAAACTCTCATAAGCACAAAGACTGGCTTTGTACAGAACTATGATTTTCAGGTACTAGAACAATCTAGTCTGACTAAATTTTCTCTAATTTCAAAATTAAAAGGTAACAGAGCTGGGATATTGAAAATATCTTCACAATACATTTCTAAAAATAGCATTGCCCCTCTTAGCTAAAGAAATATTTGATCTATATTTTAATAATTCTCATTAGAACCATGCCATTACCTGGAACCCATTGCCCAGGTTAGGGCAATATATATCTCTCTCTCTCCTTCATACTGCTGAACAAGTGGATAAATAACTATGTAAATGAGTAGCAATGATGAAGCAAATAAAACACATAACCTGCACAATGACTTCTGAAAATTTTAATGTCATCCCTTATATTTAAGTTGGAGTTACTCAAGCCACAGTAATGTCAGATATTTGTTTGTCCAGCTCAGAAACATCCAACAGAAAACCTAAAATTCAATTAGTTACAAACCCCAAATCCATCTACAAATTTATTGAAATTATAGAAGTATGTGGATAGTATGTAAAGACAATATACCACGCAACATTTTTTCAAGTTTCTGTGCACTTATATGTAGAAAGTCAGGCTAATTTTAAATTTATATATATTAAATTGCAAGGAATTATCTTCTGTAAGGAAGAAATATTAAATGTCATGATCTCTAAGAAGTGCGGGGTGACTACAGGTTATAGTGTCTTATGGACACAGTATAGAAGATGCAGATATTTGGGACACCATGGTAAAACTTGTGCAAGACAGATGAAATCCCAACATAGAGAGGGAAGCCTGGCAAACAAACCCACCCATACTGTGGAGCTATTGGCAGTCAGTCACTGAGAGAGTGACAGTTCTATATAACCATCTAGCCTCTGGAAAACTGACTGCTCACCGGTGGAAGATGACACATCCAGGAATATTTAGGCAATATAAATTTGGTCTTAAGAAAAAATAGAGACACAAAATTGTATGGTATGGAATGGGATGGAACTGGAAAGACATAGGGTGAACATTATCAAATGAACATTATCATATGAAATTCTCAAAGAATTAATTGTCTTTTACTCCTTTATAAAAAACTGTGCATTTCAATGTTGAAATTTCAATCATATTCATAGTGACTGAATTTGTACTGTTAATATAGTAATCAAAGTAAAATTGTACAGTGATAGATATGATCATTTGTGTAATTTATGTACTCTTGTATAGTCATTTGGGGGCATATGGTAAATTAAAAGAAAGAAAAAGCACTGGAATCTGTACTTCTCAGGAAAATAGTCTTTCAACTCCCATTATCCTAAGTAGGCATCAGTGGAAAATGTATGCTCATCAAAAGCAAACAGACTAACACAGTGTTTCCCTCTCTTCTCAGGGGCTGATGTTATCAACTTTGATGGCCATGTTGTGTTACCATATCGATTCAGAAACAAGAAGATGAAAACACTCAAAGATGTTATTGCTTTGAAATTTAAGACCTCTGAAAGTGAAGGAGTACTTTTGCATGGTGAAGGACAGCAAGGGGATTACATTACTTTGGAACTGAAAAAAGCCAAGCTGGTTCTCAGCTTAAATCTAGGTGTGTTGTGGTCTCTATTATTTTTCCTTATCATTAAAATATTTATAAAGAAGTGGTGGGAGTAATGGCTCAGCAGTTGAGAGCACTGGCTGCTCTTGAAGAGGTGTCAGGTTAAATTCCCAGCACTATGCAATAGCTCACAGGTGTCAACCCTGGAACTGGAGTTCTATGAGATCTAATTACCTTTTCTGACCTCATGACCACCAGAAATGTACATAGTATACTTACATACAGGCAGACAAAGTATTTATACGTATAACATGAACAAATAAATAAATTAAAAGCATTTTAAATATTACATAACCCTTTAAAACAAGGAATCTAGCATCGCATTTTATATTGCAATTTTTTCATCTATGATGGAAGTTTATCTATTTGTACACCTATTTTTTTTAGTCACATTTTCTTTTAATCACTGTGGCAACATACCTGAAAACTTCTTAACAGAGAAAAGCTGATATTGCTTCATGTTGCATAATTCTCAATTTATAGTCACTGGACCACAACTCTATACTGTGTTAAGGTAGAACACCATGAAGAACAAAGATGCTCAATGGGGGACAAGAAATAGAAATAATTGAAGAAGATAGAAACAAGATAGACACTTTAGCAACCCATTTTCTGTGACCATTTTCTTTCAACCAAGATCTAACCCCTAGTGCCTGTCACATCTCAATAGCACTAGCAAATCACTATTTCATCAGTCGACTGACTGATCCAGCATGAAGTTGAAGCAATCACCATCTAATCACTTTCCTAAACCTCACCAGCCTGGATCAAGGCTTTAACCACTGAACCCTTGGGGACACTTTATATTCAGCCCATAACACTATTGATTTAATAACATGTTTGTTGTGACACTTTTACTAGGTTTACTATTATGGTAGCTGGTGTATACATAGTAGGACAGAAAAACATGATCTCATTAAGTTTGAGGGTTACCTTATCTAGTATCAATGGAAGTGGAGACACTTAGTCCTGGGGATGCTGGATGTAACAGCATAGGGGAATGCTGGAGGGGTAATGCAGGAATGGGCATGTGGGTAGTGGAGTGCCCTCTTAGAGGCAAAGGGAGGCAGAATGTGATGGCAGTTTGAGGAGGGGGTACTGATAAGAGGGACAACATTTGAAATGTAAGTAAATTTAATAACCAATTTTTAGAAAACATTTGTGAACTGCCCTGGTGAAATAAAAATATAACTTCAAAATATAAGTCTTAAGAAGTCAGTTTAATGAGTAGCTATTATACTGTGCTCAGATTGAAATGCCAACTTAAGAAGCAATAGGACCAACATCAGGATGTATAATGAATGAAAACCATTTCTTAGGAAATAACATAATGTCAAGGATCAAATTTTAAGTATTGAAAAAGAAAATGAGGCCATCAAAAGAGACAAGACAGTATGGGGAGAGACCACTGCAGACAAAAACCTCACATGTCTACAAGCAAAAATCCAAGAACATTGAGCACATGGGCACAGGGGAAATTTCCTGAACAGAACACCAATAGCTTATGCTCTGAGATCAAGAATTGACAAATGGGACCTCATAAAATTAAAAAGCTTCTGTAAGGCAGAGGACACTGTCAATAGGACGAAATGGCAACCAACAGATTGGGAAAAGATCTTTACCAATCCTACATCTGATAGAGGGCTAATATCCAATATGTACAAAGAACTGAAGAAGTTAGACTTAAGAGAACCAAATAGCCCTATTAAAAAATGAGGTATGGAGCTAAAAAAAGAATTCTCAACTGAGGAATATGGAATGCCTGAGAAAAGCACCTAAAGAAATGTTCAACATACTTAGTCATCAGGGAAATGCAAATCAAAATGAGCCTGAGATTCCACCTCACACCAGTCAGAATGGCTAAGATAAAAAACTCAGGTGACAGAAGATGGTGGCGTGGTTGTGGAGAAAGAGGAACACTCCTGCACTGGTGGGGGAATTGCAAGCTGGTATTGTACACTCGGGAAATCAGTTTGATGATTCCTCAGAAAATTGGACATAGTACTCCTAGAGGACCCAGCTATACCACTCCTGGGCATATACCCAGAAGATGCTAGAACATTTAATGAGGACACATGCAGCCTTATTTATAATAGCCAGAAACTGGAAACAACCCAGATGTCCCTCAACAGAGGAATGGATACAGAAAATGTGGTATATTTACACAATGGAGTACTACTCAGCAATTAAAATCAATGAATTTATGAAATTCTTAAGGAAATAAATGGATCTGGAGAATATCATCCTGAGTGAAGTAAACCAATCACAAAAGAACATACATGATATGCACTCATTGATAAGTGGATATTAGCCCAGAAGCTCAGAAGCTCAGAATACCCAAGATACAATCCACAAACCACGGGGGCTGGAGAGATGGCTCAGCAGTTAAGAATACTGACTGCTCTTCCAGAAGTTCTGAGTTCAATTCCCAGCAACCACATGGTGGCTCATAACCATCTGAAATGGAATCCAACGCCCTCTTCTAGTGTTTCTGAAGAGAGCTACAGTGTACTCATATACATAAGATAAAAAAATAAATCTTAAAAGAAAAAAAAAGTGAGCCGGGCAGTGGTGGCACGCACCTTTAATCCCAGCACTTGGGAGGCAGAGGCAGAGGCAAATGGATTTCTGAGTTGAAGGCCAGCCAGGTCTACAGAGTGAGTTCCAGGACAGCCAGGGCTATACAGAGAAACCCTGTCTCAATAAATAAATAAATAAATAAATAAATAAATAAATAAAAATTTAAAAAAGAAAGAAAAAAAGAAAAGAAGAAAGAAAGAAAGAAAACAATCCACAAGGAGAAGGAAGACCAAAGTGTGGATACTTCTATCCTTCTTACAAAGGAGAACAAAATACCCATGGAAGAAGCTGCAGAAACAAAGTATGGAGCAGAGACTGAAGGAAGGACAATCCAGTGACTGCCCTACTTGGGAATCCTTCCCATATACAATCACCAAACCCAGACACTCTTGTGGATGTCAGCAAGTGCTGACTGACAGGATCCTGATATAGCTGTCTCCTGAGAGGCTCTGCCAGTGACTGACTAATACAGAATTAAAGGCTCACAGCCATCCATTGGACTAAGCACAGGGTCCCCAATGAAGGAACTAGAGAACGGATCCAAGGAGCTGAAGGGTTTGCAGCCCCATAGGAGGAACAACAATATGAACTAACCAGTACCCTCAGAGCTCCCAGGGACTAAACCACCAAACAAAGAGTACACATGGTGAGACTCATGCCTCTAGCTGCACATATAACAGAGGATGGCTTTCTTGGACATCAGTGGGAGGTGAGACTCTTAGTCCTGAGAAGGCTCGATGCTCTAGTCTAGGGAAATACCAAAACAGGGAAATAGGAGTGGGTGTGTTGGTGAGTAGGGGGAGGGCATATGGGATAGGGAGGTTTTGGAGGGGAAACCAGGAAAGGGGATAACATTTGAAGTGTAAATAAAAAAAAATCTAAGAAAAAAAGAGAAAAAAATGCAAATATGTATACATACAGTGGATTGCTAAAAACATGAGAGGAATTCCAGATGTTCAGATTCTGTAGGATACTGCATGTCCTTTTTATTCTTTTTCTTTCTTTCTTTTTTGTTTTTTGTTTTTTTTTGTTGTTGTTGTTGTTTTTTTGTTTGTTTTTTGTTTTTTGTTTTTCAAGACAGGGCTTCTCTGTATAGCCCTGGCTGTCCTTGAACTCACTCTATAGACCAGGCTTAGAACTCAGAAATCTGCCTTCCTCTGCCTTCCAAGGGCTGGGATTAAAGGCGTGAGCCACCACTGCCCAGCTCATGTCCTTCATATTAAAAATTAGGAGCTAGGGGATGCTCACCTTGTGTGTTCACTGAGACTCTCATGAGAAGTACTGCCTAGACCAACACATGAGTCCAACAAGACATATTTGTGGGCAGAGATGGTGATGACACTGCTGAAAAATATCAGGTGAGATAAAAAAGCAATGCCTCTGTGGAATTACTTTAGTGGTAAATTCATACTGACCTGTGATTAACTCTGAAGTAAGAAGATAATAGACACAAAGCATGGATCCTGGGATTTCGGCTTGATCACTAAAGGAAGGCTTAGTGTCATTTTCAGAAATAAAAAATTTAAAAGATGGCAGAACTAACTACAGGGATTAATAGCAGAACATTTGCCCCAATTATTACATGAACAAAGGGTGTTTATATTTGGAATTAAGAGAACATTCTTATTAACTTCTTTATAAGTAAAATTTAAAAGATGTAGACATAAATATTTGAACTTAACCCAAGTACTAAACATATCTGAGATTCATAAATTGCTAAAGAATATGCACACAGCAATGGAATCAGAATTCCAGATTGCACAAGGCAATAACTAAAAGACACTCATGAAATGCATCACAAGAAAAAGGCAAAATAATGAAGATTGATACAGTCAAGAAAGACCTTATCAACTGGGCTTCCCTATCCTACGATACCTTGAGCCTCTGGGCATTCCTGAGGATGTCTTGATTCCTGTGTGTTAACTTATTTGTCAAGTCTAGAAATATAAATTTAATTAGGGTTTTTGTATGCAAAAAGACACTGCCATAAAAATATACCTTTGACTACATAATACCCACATTCAAAAGACAAAATGATGGAAATGAGAATCACATACTTATACAAAAATACTGTTTTTCACATTAAAATAAAATGCATGTGAAGCTGAGAAATATGTAAATGATATATATGCAATTTGAATGTCATTCATAAAAATCCAATCACACCACTCTATAGCAGTTCCAAGCTGCAAAAAGAAAATGCATGCATTGTATATAAAAGACAACACAGAATAGAAAAATTAAACACTAGCGATACAAAATACTCTATCATATCCGCTATATGAAAAACAATAAAATGGAAAATAATATCTTTTGTAAAATTACTAAGTGTGTCTTTTCAGGATGAATGTGTAAGTGACAAATGATCCTTTTTACTATTCCCCTAATAAAGATATTTAGGGTAAAATTATTTTACAACATAGCTTCAGACATTTGAAGTAGTTTACATATTTATTATTATTGTTATTTAATCTTTTTTTACAGTCCAGTCATTATTCCTCACCCTTCACGGTCTACCCTCTGACAATTCCTCACCCCATTCCTCTTCCCCTGTCTTCAAGAGGATGTCCCCATACCCACCCCCATCCCAACAGACCTCCTTACTCCGGGAGGTCTCAAGAGACATGTCTCTTGAGGGTTAGGTTCTCTTCTCTCACTGAGGCCAGACCAGACAGTCCTTTGTTGTATATGTTTGGGGGGCTCATATCAGCTAGTGTATGCTGCCTGTTTGGTGGCTCAGTGTCTGAGAGATCCCAGAGTTCCAGGTTAGTTGAGACTGCTTATCTTCCTATGGGGTTACCCTCCTCCTCAACTTCTTCCAGTCTTTCCCTAATTCAATCACTGGGGGTTCCCAGCTTCTGTCCATTGGTTGGATGTAAGTATCTGCATCTGACGCATTCAGCTGCTGTTGGGCCTCTCACAGGGCAGCCATGCTAGGCTCCTGTCTGTAAGCACACCATAGCATCAATAATCGTATCAGGCCTTGAAACCTACCCTTGAGTTGGACCCCAAATTGGGACAGTCAGTGGAACTCCTTTCCCTCAATCTCTTCTCCATTTTTGTCCCTGCAGTTCTTTTAGAAAGGAACAATTCTGGGTCAGAGATTTTGACTGTGGGATGGCAACCCCATCCCTAGACTTGATGTCCTGTCTTTCTACTGGAAGTGGACTCTACAAGTTCCCTCTCCTCACTATTGAGCTTTTTATAAAAGGTCTCTCACTCTGAGTCCTGAGCTTCTCTCACCTCCCAGGTCTCTGGTATATTCTAGAGCCCCCATACCCCACATTCTACCTCCCAAGGTTGCCTGTTTCCATTCTTTCTGACTGCCTTCAGGGCTTCATTCCTGTTCCACCCCCCAATACCTGAACATATTACCCTATATTATTACATGTGTGTTTTTGAAAGACATTTAGAGTATATAAAATATAACTTGCCATCATGCTACCTTGAGTGATGAGGAGCCAGAACTTCTGGCCTTAACATCCAGTGACCACTGAATTCTGCTTGTTGTGACACTGGGAGATGAACATGGACATAAGAAATATGCTGTATTGCCACACCTGTCTCTTGGTGCACAGGAAAATATAATGGAAAATACTAGACAATTGATGTGGGACAATGGAGGGGATTAGCACTTTTGTAAAAACAAACAAACAAAAAGTAGTCTATTTGATGTTGGGACAAATTGAAGAAGCAAGTAGCATCTTTGGTGCTGTAGTGAACAAAATCTGCCAGTGAACTTAGCTCCCTGTCAGAAGACTGATCAATTTGACAGTGAATGAGTATAAGGATAGATGTCTGATCAAGATGACCATTCGGTGATCCTTCAGTGCTTGAGAGAAGAAGCATATGAGAAATGTGTAGTATCCAGTGAAGAATAAACACCAAATAAGTCAATGTGAAGTAACTCCTCCAATATGGGTAGAAGCTTTGAAATAGTACTCAGCAATACAATGAAAGCAAACTATTCTCAACACTGCAATTGGAAGAAAATTTCCCTACCATCCTAGTGATGGCAGATGAACACAAAGCATGTCTTGTTTACAATGTCTTCAAGTAGATGTTAAATAGGGCCTAAGTACTGGTAGTCAGAGTCCATGAGATTAACTATGGTAAAAGTCGCAAAACAATGGTACATCTCAGGACCACTATGTTATTTTAAGTATGTTTATTAGCAATTCTCAAGCTGTGAATCCAGACCCTTTTATAGGGGTTACCTAAGATGGTCAGAAAACACAGATATTTACATTACAATTCATAACAATATTAAAATTGCAATTATAAAGTGGCAATAAGATAATCTTTTGGTTGGGCATCACCACAATATGAGGAACTTTATTAAATGGTAACAGCGTTAGGAAGGTTGAGAAATACTGTTCTATGTAGTACTTCAACTCACTTATAACCATCCCTAGATGTTGGCCAAAAGACTTAATAATCTTCTCATTGGAAAATATTGGGAGTACAAGGAGGTATATGTTGCTCAGAGTCAGGTGAGTGGTGATGTTATTTTGATTTTATAATAAACTGCAAATGGTGTGTTCTTTTATTCAGTGAAGCAGCCACATTGTAGCACAGTAACTAACAAATAGAATATTCAGCCTCCTTAAGAATAATGACTATTTTATCAAAGGTTTCACATTAAATATATGTACCTGAATATGTATACAGCATATATGCATTATTAAACAGTTGCATATGGAAAAACATCTGGATGAAAATAGATTAGATTATTTTTAGCAGAAAAATAATTTGCATTTCATTTTACTTATTTACTCTCCATAATATTACTCATCTGTAATCATGAAAAGGTATTTGTTTTGAGACTCAGGGGAGGGCATAAAACTATATTTAGTACATGACCCTTTAGAATGGAAAGGAATGGTTCAAAGGTGGAATTAGAACCCAAATAAAAGCATTTATAAATTATCTGTGAACCTGTGTGTATAAGCATACCTTGTGTCTAAAGAGGATTTTTTAAAATTTTATTTTCTTAAATTTACTTTACATAAATACATGGAGATGAACATTTGCATGTCACAGTGTGTTAGTGTGTGAAGTCAGAGGACAGCCTCCAACTACGTATGTCAGTGGGACAGCAAGCATCCTCTTCATCCACTGAGCTGTATTTCCAACCCAAGATATTTATTTTATTCATAGATGTTTCCATTTTACTTTTCTGTAATAAAACATGTAGAGTAACCTTTGAAAATCAATTGTGGTTTGTAGAGATATGACATTACCTTTGTGGAACACTTCACTTCTTCTAAGATCTCACCAAAAGAGTTCACTACCATTTCACTGAAAAGTAGTTCACTTGCAAAGTTTTATTGGTGAACTCAGATTTATGACAACAGTAGAAATATATCTACTCAAATCCCTACTGCCACTTTTTAGTGCCATCCATCATTAGCAGGTGTCTGCCTTTCTACTCGGACTCTTTGTGTGGGTGTTTCAAGTTAATAAAACTCAGGACAGTCTTCTACTTAGAATTATTCCTCTTTATTTCTTCCTTTTCTTTCTGGCCTCTCATAATAGAGATGAACACATTCATGCATACATACACACATGCAGGTACACACACATACTTACATACAGAAACCCACATGTGATTGCACAAATACATGCATACATGCAAACACACACAAAACCATGCATGCCTACACATGCACACACAAATATTTACATGCACACACATACACACATACACAAACACTCATATGTGACTACATAAACACATGTGCACATGCAAGCACACATATAACCAATCTGCATGCCTGTACACACACAAAAATACACATACATGTGAATGCACATTCATGCATACACACACATACATCATTATCACCCAGACACTTTTGATTTCATCACCATGCATAAGGAAATAAGAATTATTTTCTACATGTCATCAGCCAGACTCAGAGCAGTGACCAGTTTGTCCCCATCTGAACATCAAACTAATGGTGGTACCGTCAGATCTCAGGCCCTCAGGCAACTGAGCCAGTGTGACAATGAACAGATAACTTCGCCCACCCACTAAAACTTAACAAAATTTACAACACTGTCCAAATGTTTGCATTTACTTTCTAAGAGAACAGGCTTCTCCTCACTGTTAACAGCTTTTATTTATATCCACTGTAAAAATCCTGATGTTCCTACACTAATTTCAATAGACAACTCTCCACTTTTATATTCACTTCACATCATAGGGGAAGATCTGCCTCCATGCACAATAGTCTGTGTAGTTAACATCTTATTTCTGTTTTGTTCTCACTACTCAGGAAGCAACCAGCTCGGCCCCATCTATGGCCACACATCTGTGACATCTGGGAGCTTGCTGGATGATCACCACTGGCACTCTGTACTCATTGAGCGCCAGGGCCGCAGCATTAACCTGACCCTGGACAGGAGCATGCAGCATTTTCGCACCAATGGAGAGTTTGACTACCTGGACTTGGACTATGAGGTATACATGAGGATTTAAGATTGTAATGGAGGACAGAATTCATACTCTACTATTACTTTACTGCTAATTACATAACTGTTCAAGTCTTTTCCATTCCTTTTTATAGAAAGGAACTATCATTAAATCTAATTCATTTAACAAATTTTATATGTAATTATAGGATATATATATATATATATCTTTAATTGTTACTATTTTCCTTTTATTGAAAATGGCTTTCTTTTTTCTCACACAATATATCTTGTTTATGGTTTCCTTGCCTTCTGCTCTTTCCAGTTATTCTCAAGAACCTTCTGCCCCTTTCTCCTTTTCATTAGAAAGCACACAGTCTTCTGAGGAATAATAATCAAATAAAACAAAGCAAAAACATAACATCAGAGTAGGACAAAAAAACAGAAGTAAAGGAGCCAAAAGGGGCTAGAAACAGATAAAGATACAGAGACCCACTCATTCGCACAGAAAACTGAAACTCATAATACATGCAACAAAGAACATATAGAGCAAAAGAGAGAGGGAAAAATACATATTTGAACAAATAAAACGAATTAAAAATAAAGTTTAAAATAGGAAAGATATCCCTGACATAACATTATGAGAAAAGGGGCATCTGAAGACACTGTTTGGTTAATTTTAAGTTGGACATCTACTCCTGGACACAGAGTGTACCCTTAAAGGTAGTTTGTTTCCCCAGTAAAACTCCTTTACAAAAAAATTAAATTTTCTTTTGCCAGTGGTCATTAATTAGAAACAGTCTTTGGATTAGGAATGGGAACATGTTTCTACTTCGCTTTTCATGGCAAGGGCCTCATTTGGTGCAGACCTGTGCAGACTCTGTGCATGCTGCCCGAAATCTCATTGATATCACATGCATATTTATCCTGTTGTGTTTAAAAGATATTGTTTTCTTGTTGTCCTCCTCCCTCTAGACTATTCTACAGTCTCTTTACAAGAATGCTCAATAGAGTTAATTGCTTCACCCTGATCTCCAGCTATTAAAAGTCCACAGTTCCTTCCAACTTTAACACCCTGGGTATCAGGCCTTTCTACATGGATCCCTACTCCCAAACATCACAACCTGTTATAACTTACAACATCTATTACTCAGGAGAATATACAGTATGGTATATATGGAAGGTTCATTTATTTTGTACTATAATGAAAATATACTAGTTTCACTCTAGTTTATGTCATTATTTATAAATTAATGTTATAGACTTGTATTTAAGTAAACTCGTATTCTTTCAGACATCTTTGACATAAAAGAAATAAAGTAAAACATATTTTACATTTTAATTTCTACATAATGAGAACCCTAAATTAAATTCTGGAAGTCTACATAGTGGAATAAGAATATGGATTCTTACAAGTTGTACTCTAACCCTCACAAACATAGCAGGGCATATGAATGCTCCTCCACATAAATAAATACATTTATATATATGTGTATATATATATATATATATATATATATATATATATATATATATATATTCTTTAAATAAAGGGGATCATTTAGATGCTTAATATATACATAAATGTGCATATTTATTTACACATATGAATATATACATGTTATAATTTTATAACATTTGAGTTGATATATTAGGTTCTATATAAATTACCATAGTACTTCAACATAGTCCATCATATCTGTTAATAGTACATAGGGACAAAGCCTTTGTAGTTATGTGTAATTAGCGTAAGAAAGCACTACATTTTCAGAGCAGCATCCAAGCAAAATAAAAAACAAGACATCTTACTCAGCTTGAGCCTCCGGACTTTCTTAGTTCATGGAACTAGTAACAATATAATAATCTTCCAAAGTATTCCAAAGCTAGTTTCTCAATATCTAAAAATTTATGTCCTAAAACTTTGACAGCTATTTGAAAGTACAAATACAAATCCTCTATTATTAAATACTAGTGTGGTAAGGAAGAAAATGAGAGTACTTTAATACACTTTTAGATTCAGGGTCTAATTTAATACTGTCATTTTTTTCTGGTCATTTGTTGTATATTTTGCTGTCAGCCTCAATACAATGGAAATTCATGAGTCTAAACAGGGCAAGACCTAATATTGAATTGTCAAACTCCATGAGTAATATTTCACATAGTAACCAATATATACTTGTATGATTTTTTTTGAAGATTTTATGTATATTGGGATATCCTCTAGGATTGTTTCAAACCTTTGCATTCCTTTCCATCTATATTTTAGAAAGCAGAAATCCATGAGCATTGTGAGTGTGTGTGTGTGTGGGGGGGGTGTTTGTATGTTTGTGTTACTCAAACTATATGTAAAGATTTAAGAATGTAGAATATGTGTACCATAAAATTATGGGTAAAAGTATGAATTAATAGCTATGGTATATAGTTTTATAATTCAATGGAGACTTATTAACATAAAAATATAAGCTTAAGGCTACATTACTTTCTCCAAAAATATTCATCCCCAAATGATTATTAAAAGAAGCCATGAATTTGAAAGAGATCAAATGGAATACATAGAGGGTTTAGAGGAAAGAAACAGAAAGGAGAATTGATGTAATTATATTTTCATCTCAAAACTAAAATAATTCTTTTTAAAGTTTAAAAATGTGAAAGTCTAAGAAATTTTTATCTCCTGAAAGTTGATACTACATCTCTTGTGACTTATTGGTCTAGTGTATGAGAGAACTTGCAAATGAATTATTCATCTTATATTAATAAACTTTGAAGTATCACAGAATAGGGAGGCATCCTGAAGCATTAGCCATGGGCAAACATAATTCCAATTTTCAAAAACCATAATTAAAGATTTGGGGTCACAGACCCTATTGAGTTTGTGATGAAATCTGTGCATATTCATGCACACACAACACATTCCACACGAACACAATGGATATAGAATTTTACAGTATGTCAAAACCTTCTGTTCTCAACACAGCCCTTGGTTTGGGAGTTTTAGCTATTAATCTGAATATGTGTGACAGATCTATCAGAAAATGTAGTAGGGGAAAAGAGAAAACCACTGAAAATGATGAGCTAGTTGATAAGCTAATACCCAGTAACTCTCATTTTGAGAATGACAGTTATTAGCATTGGTACCATAACAAAGACAGTTGTATTTATATTTGCATTTTATACTAGATAGTAATTTTAGTCTTTTTTGTGTTCTTTAAAGAAATCTGGGCCATATTTAATAGTCAGTATCAGAACAGTTGTTTATACTTCCTTGATGTAAGAAAATAGTAAGTAGACTCCTATTACACTGGCTGGAAATATTAACTTCAAGTCTAACAAAATTTACATTTTATCGATGTCATATTGGAGTCTCTGAAAGAGATAGTCCTCTCATGTTCACAAAGACTACATCTTTTCCTGCTTAAACTACTTGACTTGCATTCTTGCAGAGTGGTCTGAAGCAAAGGACATTGAGATTTAGTATGGGAAGGCTCAAGAAGCTCCTGCTAGAATGGAAAAGGGGGAATGCATTGGTTTCATTCTTTAACTCTCATAGTGTAAAAACCTTACTAGGAGAGTTTCATGCTATCAATTGAATTTGAAGTGTGTGGCTTCTAAAAAAGATGCCCACCGGCACACCATTACACAACAGAATCCTTGTGTTGGATAGATACTGTGTAAATAACCTAAGAACATACAGCATAACAAGTGTTGAGATTATTTCAGAGTAGAAATTAACATTCTGTTTATATAGTTTAATTCAAATGCTCTCTTACTTCTATTTCAAAACAGTTCTATTTAATACAAGTCCTGATGAGCCTGCTAATACAAGCAGAATCCAACAGAACATTGTTGAATGGACTGAATGCATGTTACCATTCTCGCCATGCACTCCAGCAAAAGAGGTGTGATGTACATACAGCTTTGCACCTTTGACATGGCTCAATGTTGACATTATTATTGTATATAAAAGTGGCCCCCAAATTTTCCCAGTCTCCTCTTCTCTGTAATGTTATGATATCATGAAGTGTAGAAATCGCTACCAGCAGTCAAACTGCTAACTAGATGGTAGCCTGGGATAGAATAAATACATATTTTGTTTTCCTCCAAGACAAGGAAACTGAAGGACAGAAGAGTAATCCAGTGTTTGCCTTGATTCTGTTCTTTAGTTAAATGCCACTTACAGCACTTTGCATGACACATCATGGTCATTTGTAACACAGCTCTGCTTGGGAAGTAGAGAGTGACTCTCTTTGGTGTTTTTTGTTTGTTTGTTTGTTTGTTTTGGACAATAAATTTATTGTAGATATAGAGAATATTAAATCTTTACCCTTCAGAAGAGCTGAAAGCCTGGGTTTCAATCCCTTTTGACCTTCATGAGTTTGTAACATGAGTAATTCATATCCCCTTAATATAAGAAAGTAAGATCATATTACTTTTGAGATGATATGATGAAACAACAAATATATATAAATACACATATATACATATATATGTGTATACATGTGTATGCATCATATATAAATATATTATATATAAAGGTAAATATGTATACAGATAAAAATATAGTTCTTTATATGCTTCCATAACAGATGCATGTTTATCTCTTTCATGTGAAAGTATCCAATCTTCTTTTTGGTTAGCTCTAGTTTCAAATGCCATTTCACTGCAGTCTCCCTTCTTCTTGCATTATTTTTATATCTGTGGCAAATTGCATAAAGAAGTATATCTATATTCCAATATTTATGATGATCAGTAGGAAGGAAGGTAGGTTTAAAGACTCTTTTATTATCTTAGGGTGACATACATCCTACTAATGAAATACTGTAAAACAAGACAACTCTTACGGAGGTTGGTAAATGCTCTATATGCTGACTTGGGTATGATATGGTTTACTGGAGATAAGTATTACCCTGTTTTTAAAAGGGTTTAAGAAAGTATAGGAGAGGTGTCTGTCAGCATCTGCCATGCTTTACAAATACCTTGTACCCAATTAAACAGTCAATAAATAAGGGTTAAAAGTGGTATTATTTTTACTAAGATTACAGAAAGAAACTCCCAAATATAATTTTTAATCTAACTACTGCAAACGTGTTTTATTACCATAATTTTAGAATACTTTAAAATGTTATGATAAATATGGCTAGAAAAAGTAAATGGCAAACCAATATGTGATTGATCCCATAAGAAAACTGGCTTAGAACTCAGTTTCCTGCTAAACATCCTCTAACCCTAGCCTGCAGTGCTTCATCACCATGCTTGCAAGAATTGAACATGGCTCCCTGGTTACTGAAAGAAGAAGTTTCTAGTGCATGACACTCAGTATCACGGTGGTAAAACCAAGCCCCTGATTAAAGAAACCATGTGCACAGAGGAGCAAATCTGAAATGTGAAACCAGTATAATGACACACTGGAAATGTAGTGCTGCCAGCTCCAAACACAAGAGGCAGGGGCAAAGATTGGCAAGTAAAGATATTGCTGACAAGCCTGAGTAACAGAGTTTTAACCCTGGGAACCACATGATGGAAGGAGAACATCTATTCCACACGTTGTCTTCTAACCACTACTTATGTGTCACAGAATTTCCATATGAACATAAACACACACACACACACACACACACACACACACACACATTCATCCAATAATACTAATAATAAATTTTAAAAATATGAAAATATAAATTGTATTACTATAAATCTGTTAAGAGTAATCAACAAAAGGAACTGTACACAGCAACCCAGCATTTCATTTTATCATTATAGTCACTGTCATCAGGCTCAACTTCATAAAACATGGATAGGCTAGGTCACTGTACCTTTCAAATATTCTCTCAGTATTTTTACTATTTTCAACTACTCAATATTTTCATTATGTAGATTCCTAATTATTTCCTACATGTTTTAATTTATTCCTAAAGTCTCCTCTCATGTATGAATCATTGCATATGGTGTATATTCAGCTGAACATAATTTATAATAGTTAATTTTATTTTAAATGGGGCCTTCTTAAAAACATTGTGTCATGAACCATCATTAATTTGTCTTTTTCTCTAAAACTAATTAAGCATTTTAAATGCCAGAGCACCAAATAATGGAACATAATTTACTCATGTACCTCCTGTAATGTAGCAATCCTTGCCTTATATCAAATATAAAGTCTTTACTTTCAAGAATGTCTCAACAATTGCTTTTATATTAAAAACTGTAAGGGAAAAATTGAAAATAGTAGCACTGAAAATGACTCTGTAAAAGGTGACATTATACTACAATTATACATTTATTCATTAATGTACTATTACTAGTGAATATTCCTAGTAGTACTGATAAAATAGAATTTTGTGTCATCTGTATTGAGGCTACAGAACTTAAAGTTGATATGAAAAACATAATGAAAAAAATCCATGTGCCCTAGAAGCAGTTATACTCAACGGAGCACATTTAGGAGAATTGGTCTTAGTCCTTAAGGTGTACAAGATCTATAAATGTACAAACCTTGACTATTCAACTTACAGCCCCTGTGTCCCACAAAGTCCCTAAGCCATACACTAATGGTATTTTTCAGTTATTTTCTACACTCAAAATAATTTTAATGAACCTTTGACTCAAAGAGTCATTATATTTCACAGAGCCTCCAGAAAGTAAGTACAGCATTCCTTGCTTTAGGCTACACTTTTATCATCTTATTATATTAGTTCTGGTTGTCTTGAGATTACTATAGGCATTTATCGGTAACATGCCTTTGAATGATAAATATGAAAATATAGTTTTAATATTCCTTGATAAAATAAAGTTCCTAGAAAAATTTTTTTCTAAAATTCTCTCAAGACAATTTATGAAATGCCGTTAGTGTTTAAAAAAATACAAGGGGCATTTGCTATTTTATTGGTAAAGTTATATTCTAATTATTGAAATTAATGATTTCATTATGCATTTCAGCAACAGCATAATGTAATGAGCAAAAGATTTTGTAAGCAACATATTATAACATTTGCATAACTTTTACTGAAATAAAAGTGCCTGACATTAGTTGTATTTATAATTTTGTATCGTTTATTGTAAGAAAATGTAAATATTAACATTTTTTTTCTCAAAGATAACATTTGGAGGCATCCCTTTCTCTGGCAAGCCAAGTTCCAGTAATAGGAAGAACTTTAAGGGCTGCATGGAAAGCATCAACTACAATGGGGTCAATATTACCGATCTTGCCCGAAGAAAGAAATTAGAGCCATCAAATGTGGTAAGAGTCCAAAGTGATCCAAGAGCATTGAATAACAAAAAACATATAGCCCTTTACACACTATTTGGGTTCAGTTCAATAATGTAAGGCAGAAGTTGCCCGATAATGTGTAGATATTTGACATACTCAAAGTTCACATGGTCTTTGAGTCAAGCCAGCTTGTGTGTCCAGTGATTTTAACTGTCCATTAAAGACTTATTAGAAGGAAGACAGGTTGACAGTAGTGGAGGGAGAGATAAGGGGGAGATAAGGATTTGAGAGGATAAGGAGAGTAACCGTAATTAATTATATACATATATGGAACTGTCAATGAAGAACATTAAAATTATATAAAAGAAGTATCATAGTAATAATTAAATAATGGCTTAAATTAAAAAAAAAAAATGTTTTCTGGGGAAAAAGAAAGGGAGCCAAGATGCTCACATTGAGTTTCTTCAGGATACTGTGGAGACTGGTTTCAGATTTCTTGGAGAAGACCAAATAGTGAAGGTGTTTCAGTATCCTGTCTCTCTATGTACTACTGGATAGCCCAAAGATACTCACAAATGTTTATCAAGGGGCTTCTCTATCGTTCCTCCTGGCCAGGAACTGGGACTGTTTCTTATCAAGCAGTGCCATGTGGGAGTGAGTGCCTAAGATTATAAGAGCCATGCTCTTGAAAGCCACCAAATTAGATAATTCCTTAACTCTTCACACTGCCTCTTAAAGTGCTCTGATGGTCCTGTTTTCACAAATTTGAGCTCATGTTTAACAATGACAAAAGTCAAAAGAGTACCTGGATAAATGAATAGCTCTAACTCAGTGAACAGACTTCAGTAAGAGTAAAATTACTGTAAAGCTAGCTTAAAGCAAATGATCCTGTGATGAAGATTTCCATTAAACGTAGTGAGGAATTAGCACTAATAACAAAATACTAAAATTTGGCCCACTTTATGTAATGAAGTAAAGAGTTAGAGAAAGATAAATTTATCATGAAGCAACAATGTGATAAGGTGTGAATAGATATCCACTGTAATGTTAGATGATAAAATAAGAAAATATGAACTTCCTGATTGCTTCTCTACCCGGGCCACCTCAGCTGGTGCAATTACTTCTAAAACCCAACAGCCTGCTTGTCTCCCAGAAAGTCTTCAGTACCCAGTGATGCAGACAGGAGTGTAGTATGTCTGCCCTGGGAGAGGCCCTACCAGCAGCTGACTGAGACAAAGATACATCTAACCATTAGACTGAAGTCAGGGACCCCTATGGTCGAATTAGTGGAAGGATTGACGAATCTGAAGGGTAGGGTCACCCCATAGGAAGACCAGCAGTCTCCACGAACTTGGATCCCAGGGAGTTCCCAGACGCTGCGCCACCAATCAGGCAGCATACACGGGCTAGTCCGAGGCCCCTGACACATTTATAATGGAGGACAGTCTTGTCTGGGCTCAGTTGACGGTGTGCCTAATCTTCTAGAGACTTGAGGACCCAGAGATGGGGATGCCTGGTGGCAGGGAGAAAAGAGGGAAGAGGAATGAGATGAGGAACTGTGGGAGGATTGGAAGGGGGCAATATCTGGAATGTATATAAATTAAAAAAAAAAAAAGAAAATATGAGCACTTTGTATATTAGGAATATCAACATTTAACCTGGAATAACAACTTTCCAAGGTGACTTTAAGTGATAAGGATAGATTATAAACTCTATATGGGTGAGCCTGAATGTAATGGCTTCCTTCACAAGTCTGCATTATTTCTCATATTATTTCTACACTCACACATGCACTCATACACACATTCCCTATACTAAACACAAACATATATATACACTTCACATATTATGTACCTGCAAATATACAAACTAACACCCATCACATACTATACATGCCAGCACATGTTCTACATGCTATGCACATGCATATAAACTTTAGTCTTAGTTACTGTTCTATTGCTGTGAAGAGACTTTGACCAAAGCAACTCTTGTAACAGAAAGTATTTAATTGGGGTTTGCTTAAAGGTTCAGTGGGTTGGTCCATTTATCATCATGATGAGAAACAGCAGGAGCATGGATCTGGAGTAGTAATTGACAATTACATCCTGACCTAAAGCCAGGAAACAGAAAGAGAGAGAGAGAGAGAGAGAGAGAGAGAGAGAGAGAGAGAGAGAGAGAGAGAGAGAGAGAGAGAGAGATGGCTTTTTGAAACATCTAAGCCCAACCTCAGTGACACAATTCCCCCCTCTGACAAGGCCACACTACCGTAATCCCTTAAAACACTCACACTATCAGTGAAAACTAAGCATTCGAATATATGAGCCTATGGGAGCAATTATTAAAACCACACTATACATATACCACATCCTTTTGGGTCTGAGTTACCTCTCTCAGGATATTTTCTAGTTCCATCCATTTGCCTGCAAAGCTCAGGGTGTCCTCATTCTTAATGTCTAAGTAGTATTCCATTGTGTAAATGAAACACATTTTTTTATCTATTCTTCTGTCATGGGACATATTGTTTGCATTTTTAATAAGTAAATATTAGTTCTAACTAAACATCACTCAGTGTTGATTTTGAGATGTATACATTTGGTACTTAAAATACAGAGTATCAACAACCATGGAAGCTCATTACCAAGGCAACTATAACTATAATGAATGTTGAAACGAGACAAGACTGAATAAATAGATAGACAGATAGATAGATTTACATATAATGCATCTACAAGTATATTCTATTTTTAACAAAAATTATTCTGTAGTTGCATATAAATAATTTTTGTAGTAAAATCTACACATATACTGAAAACACTAGGAAAAATCGTGGAATAGAACATTTTCTAAACATCCCTCCAAAGTGAACATTTCATAAGAAATTTGCTAAAAGATATTAGTAGTTGTTATTACAGTGAAATTCACTCAATTCTTGCAGACTTCCTGTCTTCTCACATCCTCTCCCTCCTGCTGCACTAGCTAACCAGTCAGCATTCTTACTCAGGAATGCTCTTTAATTGTCTGGGATACAACACTACAACACAGGCAAGTGGTCAATTATAACACTGCAGTTGCTCTGCCTGGTCAGTTCTTGTCTGTGGAAAGACAAACATTTAAAAAAAAAACTGCAAATTTATTTAGAACTAAGTGAATTTAAATATTACCTCAGGAAGACATTCTGTTTCAGATTTAATAGTTAATGGGCTACAATGGAATAGTTGGGCATTGGGGAGATTATATATATATATGTATAAAATATATATACATATATCTATTGCATTTATTGGGTCTAACACTCCAGGAAGTTCCAGGATGCATGTACTGAATCAGGCTGAGGTGGTAGCCCTTAAGTTTAGTACATGTTCGGACACTGCTTTGTAGAACCAGCTTTTTGTCAATAGCCTCACATAGATGTTTGTTTTCTTGCAGGGGAATCTGAGTTTCTCTTGTGTGGAGCCCTATACAGTACCAGTCTTCTTCAATGCTACAAGCTACCTGGAAGTACCTGGCAGGCTTAATCAGGACCTGTTCTCAGTCAGTTTCCAGTTTAGAACTTGGAACCCCAGTGGTCTCTTGCTCTTCAGTCACTTTGCAGATAACTTCGGCAGTGTGGAGATTGACCTTGTGGAGAGCAAAGTGGGTGTCCACATAAACACTACCCTGACCAAGACAAGCCAAATTGACATCTCCTCAGGTCAGTGTCATCTGCTTAAATTTGCTTCTGAAATTGCTATCAATGGTACCAAAGCTTCATTACACTATATTCTGCTTACAAGAAATGGAGAAGTGGTAAAAGCATAGGGTGTGAGAAAGAAGAAAGTTGGTTGACCTTGAATTATACCACATGAATCTTCTAATCCTTCTAGACCAGAAGTTCTTAACCTGTTATCTGTGACCCTCGTAGGGCTCATGTGTCAGATATTCTTCATATCATATATTTACATGGTGATTCATAACAGGTGCAAATTACAGTTTTGAATTATAGTTATGTAAATGTCTATACAATATGAGGTACTGCATCAAAGGATTGCAACTTAGAAAGGTTGAGAACCACTTTTCTAGATGCTATGTCATATTTAGTAGAGAAATTGATATTTCTTGGCATGCTTGCTTTATGTATAAAATAAAATTTGTTGTGACATGACAGTGTTTGGTATATTTGATCTCATAGGTATTCAAGTGTCTCTTACTATTAGTTACAAAATAATTATGTCTTTAAATGAGTAGATTAATTGCCCCAATCAAAACTCCAAAGTGTTACTCCTAGACACATATATGCCATATATTAGAAAAAATTAGCAAGAGGTAAATAGAAAACAGAATGGCAAAGTATATATTTCAAATGAGGAAAGGCAAGCTTGGCTTCATTGGGCACTGTTTGAAGCAGGTATTCTTATGATATTATAAGCTGAAACTTAGGATATACTAAAAGTTGAGACTTAACAGCAGTCCTGACATATTTTTAGATGACTATAGTATTAGGAAAGATGACATAGCAAAGTGACATACTATGAACCAAGAAAAAACTAGGTGCAAGGTGGAACAGTGATAAACAGCATTTTAAAACAAGTTTCTCTATTTATTTCTTGAAACAGGAGCATTAGTTACATGTTGATGTGATAAAATACCAACAAAAACCAACAGGGATGGAAGAGTTTGGCTTAGCTAACAATTTTGTGGTATGCTCTGTGATGGCAGCAGGAGCAAGAAGCAGCTGGGCATCTTTCATTCTGGGAGCAGAGAAAACTGATGTTTAATTTGCAAATAGCGATTCTGAAATATATTGGAGAGAGGACTTAGTACAGATGGGCCAATTACAAGGGTTTATTTTGTGTCATGACAAATAAACCAGGTGTGTAACTTCCTCTGCAGGTTGGAATAGGACATGGTCATTCTACAAGGGAAGTGCAGACACCTGACACCCTAAATAACACACAATTACTTGTTCCAGATCATTTCTTAATCACTGGTCTAGGCTACAAGCTCCTCCAGGGCTAAGGTCATACAGAGTCTGTTTCCATCTTGAGTTTTTATGACATCATTTGGAAGAGATGTTCCAGAAAGTTTCCATAATGTTAGCATTAAATTGTTGCACTAGCTGTCAATCAGAGGCTCCTTCCACTGAAGGAGCCCTGTCTCCTCATACGACAGGCTCTGTCTATCTGTTAGCACTAGCTCCATGACCTTAACCTCTTCAAGGATCACTGTTCTGAAGAGCTGCATGTGGATGATAGAAATGCCAAGACACTCCTGTCTGTATTTTCACTTTACATTATTATTTTCTAATTTTTCCTACACGTGAGTTGAAATGATAAATCAGGCAAATTTTATCATTTTCTTCTCTGGTAAGCTCATCTGGGGAGGTTCAGAGTAAACAGGAATATCTAGAGACCCAAAATAGGATAAAACAAATATACATAAATGATTTATACAGTTGAAAAGCAATCTACTGCCAGGATTAAAGGCTCTTTTCTAATAGCTAAACACATAAAAGTGTTAGCATGTAGTCCTTCCTCCTGGCACTATTTAAGTAAACCAACTTGCTGATTCCATGTAACAGAATCTTTGTGATGGAAATAATAATATTTTAACACAGTGATTATTAAACTTGTCCATTTGATTTAGTCTATCTTGGGTCTCCAAGATGTTTTTATCTAACTTAAAGAGTGTTTAAAACGTGAAGATTAAATGAAGGAATAAAACTAAAAGACTGTGTAAATATTCATCCATAAATTAATAATTAATGGTTTTGTAAATTCAGCTAATTGACCTTAATAGATTGTCTTAAAGATAGAGAAATTGACTTTAGAATATTTATCAATTTAACAAAGGAAAATGTCTAACTTGAAAGAGACTCATATGAAATCTGAATATTTTAAAGTCTTACTCTTAGCTCTATAGACTGTTTCAAATTTGTATTTCCCTATATATGTACTTAAAATGAAAACCATGTTACGATTACACATATTTTCAGTAACCAAGTATCAGTTACAGAAAATGTCCATCAAAAATACATTTCATCCAGCTAATGTCTCAGCTGGTGATGTGCCTAACATGAAATCAGGAAGAACTGAGTGTAGATTCCAAGTACACTTTAAAAAGCCAGGTTTGATAGATGTGTCGTTATTAATAGTTCTGTGGAGACAGAACAAGATGGTTCCTGGGACTTGCGGGCCAACTATTGTGGCCAAATTGACAAACTTCTAATGTAGTGACAATTTTTCTCTCAAAATATTAGATGGAAAACAATCAAGGAAGATACCTGACATTGACTTTTGGTCTCCATGTGCATATACATGAATGTGAGCACTCACATACAGGCACACACACAATAACATTATGTGCACATGAACACTTTCAAAATCTAAAAGAAAATAATTTTAAAACTTAAAATATTGTATCTTATTTCATAAGACACAATGTCATCAGCACCTTACCAAATTCAATTAAGTATAGAAATCACTGACTACTTGCAATAACACTGAGAAGGGAGCCAAAAAATAAGTTGTTTGGTTTAAGAAAAGAAATATATATGTATTTCAATACCTCTATTCTTACTAGCATGAGAATCTAACAATATCAATCCATTTTGCTTCATTTTCAAAATACCTTGTTGTAAACATTTTTAACACACACACACACACACACACACACACACACACACACACAAATCTACAAGGGAAAAATACCAACCAGTAGCATTTTGTTGGATGCATACAGAGCAGAACACTAAATGGTCAACTCAGTTTCTCAGATATAGCCGTTAAATACTTGTAACTTCTTTCTGATATTCATTAATAAATTCTGTGATCAGGGTGAAGAAGATCAGTTGATCCAGACTCCTTTCGTTCTGTCTTTTACAACATAGTACTTGAGTATTGATCTAAAGTAAATCTTACAGCTAAGAGGATAATCTCCATGGCTCACATTCTCCTTACACCTTTTCCTCCAAGTCATGATGACTCTTTGCATTCCTGGCAGTCCTTGGAAAAACACTCAATATATTAATTTATGGAAATGAGGTGATCTCAAATTTGTAGGTTGAGTTACCTTTCAGTGGAAATATTTTCTAAGTTACAAAGCCAATTTTAGAAAATATGTGCACTACATTTCTTAAAACTAATCATAATTTCCATTGATATATGGATGCATATTTTTGCAACAGTAAAAAATGGTGGAATATGGGAAATCTTCTATAAAAATTGATCTATGGGGCAACATCTCTTCTTTATGGGGAATCTTTTCATTTTGCCTTTCATAATCATAGCTCTAGGTTAGGTGGACACAATGATTAGTGTGTTTTGAATGATTTTGGTCAAAGAATGGTAAGGAAACATCTTGTGACACAAACACAAGCACACACATTGTATCTACTGATGCAAAGTTTCCTGAATTGAAATTAATTTTGACATTTTTAACATGCTATGATTATTTTGGATATTTCTATTTTTTTATTTTTCCATTACAATAATTGATATGATGATGAACCTCTACAATGAATTCATCCCCTAATTACACTTTAACCAATACAGACCTACATATCTGTCGCATAATTAGAAGAATTGGAATGTTTCAAAGCTTGAAGAAGCCTGCAGTTATTTACTCCATTTTTTTATTTTGGAAAGTTAGGTGTATCTTCTGAGCATGGTACTACAACAGTGCATAGATAGCAAAAAAATAAAATAGAAATAATTAAAATAAAGACTTTTAGATTTAATGACCATCTGAAATATTTTTTTTATTTGAACATACCTCATTACTATAAAACCAAATGTAAACAAATTCTCAGAATAATAAGCTATGGTATACTATACTCACAAAAATCATAACCTATAATTTCACAGAATATATGTATTAAGTAAATGTGATTTCTATAAATTACTTCTCTTAAACTGTTTATAAATTTAATTTTTTTCATCAATGAGGAGTAAAGAAAGCCTTACAGAAAAAAATCATTCTCTGTATTTTCTCCTCTAAACTAGCTGTTCTGTTTAGACTACACTGTGCAAATTTCTAGTTTTGTTTAGTTTTGTTTGCTTCAATTATATAATGATAGTTCAAAAACCTGAATTGCTTCAGAAATCTGAATTCTGCAAGCATCACCTTTGTTTATATTTCTATCTCTAGAGAACATCTTCTGTGGAGCTGTTTCATTTATTTGTCCTTCTTAGTAAAATTTCTTTGGAAACCTTTGAGTCCTATCCGGGTATGTTGTAGACAGAATAGATGGTTTATTCATTTGGTATGTGCCTGGGAGCGGCTGGGGAGTGCTGACAAGCTCCCAGTTCAATCTGAGCAGATGCATTTGCTATGGACCAATCATGCCACAATCGAACAGCAAAACATCCTTTCTCTTAATTTTTTTGTGAACGTTTTAAAATTTTGCCAACCCATTAGCATTTCTTTTTACACTAGTCTTTAGTTTCCAATATTCAGATGTCTCTTAAAAATAGTTTTCTATTTAATTTTTTTACTGTCAATAGATTATGTCAATCAGTTCTATGACTTTATGCTTTACCATTCCCTAAGAAAAACTTATCATCTAAAAAAATCAAAATAATAGGGCCAGTGAGATGTCTCAGAGAGTAAAGCACCTGCTGCAGACCCTCAGGACCTCAGGACCCACATGGTGGAGGAAAAGAATTGAATCTCACAATTGTCCTCTGACCCACACCTGTGTCGTGGCATGTATGTGCATATGTGTGGACAAAAATAATACAGAGGAATAATTAGTATTTCTTGAGGATGAGCCCCCAAATGGGTTATCTAACACTTAGACATCAGTCCTAAAATCACATCGACTCTAGCAACACTAAAAGAATTCAGCGGAATATGTTTTTATGTGTCTGTGTGTGACATATAAAGAAAAAGAGGCCATGAATTAAAGGGGGAATGCAAGAAGATAGTGGGCCATGAATTTAAGGGAGAATGCAAGGAGATAGTGGGCCATTAATTTAAGGGGGAGTGCAAGGAAATAGTGGGAGGAAAGAGAAGTAGGAAATAATTTTAACTGAAAATTTAAAAAAATTGTAATAAATTTTAAATGAAAAACTAATAAGTATTTCATATATTTCAAATGAGTTACATGAGAGTGTTTTACATCAAAGTGAATGGGAAATTAGTAGCTCATACTTGGTTCCATAGTTCATCTTTTAACAGTACTTACTAGATGGTTTAAAAAGCCAAACATGGTGGCACATGCGTGTAATGTCAGCCAGAAGCATCCCAAGGCTGCAAGCACCATGAGCTACATACAAGGATCCAGGTGAAGGTCTATGCGTGGAGCACTGTACAGGAATAAATAGTATGGATGTTTATAAAGATCTATAGATATGAATGCAGATGTCTTTGGAAATATTTATAATACAGGCTGCCGATTTTATTTTCCCCAATTCACAAATAGACTTTCTGTGAAAGCTACATGGTACCAAATAAAAATAGTTTGAGCACATGGTCTCTAGCTCCTGGCTAGTTTCAACCAACTGACTTTCTATTATGTCTAGACTCCCACTGTGCCTGTTTGTTGTGGATTTGGTCTAACACTTGCATTATGTTGTTTGGGTTTCCAAAATTGCAGGAGAATCTGTATGTAAGACGTTGAGTCTACCTGCCCCCAGTTGGTTCTGACTGGTAAATAAAGTTGCCAGGGTTCAATGGCTGTGCAGGGTCCTGGGCAAGGGGACTGAGAGAGAAAGGAGAAACACTATGCCGGGAAAGGATCTACCCAGCCTGAGAGCTTCAGGAGAGAGAGCATAGCAATCAAGTAAGAGCTGGGAAATAGCTGCCCCAGCCCTCGACTCCTACCTTGATGGCCATCGCCTACCGAGTCTAGAGCAACAAGGGTAGAATATATATTTTAGAAAATAATAACTCAGGAATATCAGAGGGGAGGTGTTAGCCACGTGAATGTTTTGGGGTTGCCCAATCATTGAGCTGATTAAAGCATATTAAATATAAGATCGCATGAGTGTCTTTCATAGGGGAATCCAGAACATTGGGGCAGGTAGCAGGTAGCACTGCCACATTTGCTGCTGTCACTGCCTTTTGAGTAGCTTTAATCACCTACAGCAACACTGTGCTGTCATCATGCTAGCTGAGTAGAAATATACTTTTAATTATACTTCATTGCATGCTGGTGTGCTTTTCACAATAGATGCAATTATATCCCAAGATGAAGGAAAGAAGAGAAAGATGGGGGTAGTTTTGAGATATTAGCCATTGACTTATTCTTTACCAAGCAAATGGGGTTGTTTATAATAACACCTAGGTTGTCATGCCCATTTTACTTTCCATAAGATTTGTAAAGTAATTATTTTTCTTTCTTTAGAAGTGTTAAATAAAACACATTTGAATTATAATAAATTTTACAAATGCAAGTAGAATAAAATGTAAATAAACTCTAGTGGGGTAGGTAATGCTGATTTTAGCCAAGCCATATAGTAAAAGGTCAGTTTAGTCTGAAAATAGCCAATAAAGTGAAACAAATTCTATATCATCAGTAAAACTGGGAGGATAAAAACAAATGAATATCAGCAAAAAGCAGTCTAGAAACTTGTAAGTTATGTACATATAGGTATGTAGCTAAAGATCAAATAAAAATGAAAAAGGGATGACATCAAAAATAAGTTAAATTTGCAAGGACTATTTCTTTCTCTACATTCCTTAAAGACTGTGAGTTGCATGTGTATTTTGGTTTGAGTTTGTACAGATCTTGTCTATGATGTCAAAACAGCGGTAAGCTTACATGTTCAACTACCCTGTTCTATCTGGAAATCATTGCTTTATTGTAATCATCCCTCCTATGATTCTTACAGTCTTTCCACCCCCTCTTCTGCAATGATACCTGATCCCTGAGAAGAGAGAGTGATATGGATGTCCCACTTAGGGCTACACAGTCCTCTCAAAGTCTCTTTCTCTTCTACTTGGTCAGTTGTAGACCCTTGTGTTGGCCATCTTAGAAACTATTAGTCATTAATGTCATAATAATAGGGAGAGGTTTTGTTTTTTTTGGATGTGTGACTTGCTATGTCCTCCATGTCTGAATGGTCAAACATCTAAGAGTATACAGGCAGCAGTAACTGGATTCAATATTGACAAAAAGTCAGGTGGGTATGAAAAGAGGAGTGGGTCTAGGAATTTAGGAAGGTGAGTGGATATGTTCAAAATATAGTCTATGAGACTCCCAATTAATTAAAATCTTTTAAAATATAAAAACTAAATGCTTATTTCCAAAGGAGAGTAGCAATTTTGAACTCAAACAATATAGATATTTATAAAAGAAAGATAATTTAATTAAGTTTTAATATATTTTCTTTGAGTAACTTACGGGTTGTTAACAAATGATAGTGGTCAGACATAGAGCTATTCCGAGTTACTGATTTTTGTAGTCTGGATGAATGTAGCAGAGACTTTGGACAGGAACTTCTGTTTTCCTGGCTCCAGACTCCTCATTAACCTCAAGATAAGGAATGCTGCAGGAACATGGTGCTAACCAGAAAATTCTGAACCTGAGATGCAATCATTTATGGTCCCTTATCTTTATGTAAAGCAGACTGATTAGTAATTTATTGCTATATGACATTTGGTTGTGGAAATGGGCCTGGTTGGGTTAATTTTGACTGATCTGGTGAAAAGACTGGGGAGCCCATAAATCGATGAAAACCTTTGGCAGAATGATTTAGATGCCTAGGATGATATGTACTCAGCCATATAAAATTTCCTAGTCTCCTTACTTTGTTTGTAAAAAATATAACGTAGGGGAAATATTGGAGATGGAAAGCCAAATAGTCTGGCTTAGAAGGAGGCTACTTTGGGCACTGACAGGAACTGGATATGTATCTGGATCTGCCTTATACAGTGATTCAATTTCATGAGTCTTGTCATTTTTATATCTTTCCCTTGAACCCTTTCCAGCCAAAACATGGACCCATTTTCTGGTGGCTAAATCTCTGCATTGCTTCTGAGTTTTCTTTCTCCTCTCCAAACGCTGTTTTCCCACTCACTCCTCATGATCCAGTTTCTACAATTAACATTCATCTCATATCATTGCTGTAGCATTTATTAGCATCTGACATTTCCTGAAATACGCTGATAACCTACTTTTTCTGTTAATATAAGCTCTTCAGGGCTATTTTTTAGTACTCTAAGTCTCTCTAGGATCCATTCAGAAACTGCATATTAAATGAAGTACCTCACTGTAGCAGCTAGCTGGATCTTATTACCTTCGGTAAAGACCCTTCTGAAGTTCCCTTACCTAAACACCGGAGCACTGCTCACCTCTAAGCCTCCTATATATTTCTCCCTCTCCCATTCCTTGCCATGTTTTAAGCCCCCATACTACAGACATAAGTCTAGATAGCAAACTCCTATTGACCATGAATATTGATAACCTCTTTTGGCATAAATTTGACCCATCTCAAACTCTGAAATGCTTTTGTCAGTCCTTTTTGTGTTGATCAAGGAAATACTTTCCTTTTTTTCTGTCTTCTCTGTCATCAGACTCCTACCATGTATTGCCATACATATAGTGAAACATTCATGATATGTAGTTTATCAAGGGGAAGTAGGTTAGACATAGAAAAGTAGAAAAGTGCACTCAATTGCTCAAGCTCTTAGTCTTAATCAAGGATGGATGGCACAGTATCCCAGATTCAAGCAGCAGGGATCTTACACCTAAAGAGCTGGAAATATTGTATAAACAGATATATTAAAAGATGCCTAACTTACCTAAAAATAGGAGCCTCTGTGAACTATCAAGTTAAAATGGGAAGTGGCCTTGAGACTTTACTGTATGCTCTCAGCTGACTCCTCTATTGAGCTTATCCTACTGAATCATCTCTTTTCTGAAACAGTGAAATGCTGGAGAAAGATTAGCCTGTTAGTCTATGTAGATGTGTCTGCCATCATGAAGACAATGATGAAGTCTATGTTAATAGATATATCTCTTGAGAGATTATACTTTGCCTATTACTGTGCTTTATATTAATTATCCAACTTAAAACTCCAATAACCTTTAGGTCATGTACTATTGAGAAATCTTTGTAACATACTGATATCAATTGTAAAATCATTCTTCTAATTACTCAAGTTCAAAGCTGTGACAAAAATTATCTAACTTTGCCCTCCATCTTTGTATGGCACCTGTAATGATTTAACAATTAGCAACAGTGTTCTGAATTGCCTTACCTATCTATCATCTCATTCCCTAATTCAGAAATTCATTGCTTGAAAGGATAACCAAAGCCAGCTTAATTACCAAATGTATAGTTGGCTTTTCTTATAGCATTGCAGTTATGTGTATGGACTCTGGCTAGTACTGACTGAGTTCTTCTTCTATTCCAGACAGTGTTTGAATAAAAACAATGTGGAAACAACATTAAGTCATTTAAATCTCTCAATCATGGTATAGAAGAAAGACCAGTATCAACATCAAATTATCAAGGAAAAGTTAGGCATAGAGCTAAGTCACCTACACTGTCCCTCCAGCTGTTATAAAGTTTAAAGTTTTGAGAATATACATCTAAAGTCATCATTTCTTGTTATTGTGTGATTCTGACTCTTACACCTACTCAACCTACTGATTGATACTCACCCAGTATTGGATATTATGGTCTGTGACATCTGATACTTCTGTTGAATAAAACATCCATCATCAGGATGACCTAATTGTGCCTCACTGGGATTCTCACAGAAGATTCTGAAACTATCCCACTTATCATCCAAATTCTGTTTGTACATGACTGCAATCTATATGTTCCAAATTCAAGGAAAATACTTTTTTAAGACTCATCACTAAAAGGGGGAATTTAATTTTTGCAGTCTGTTTTATGCTATATATACAATCTGAGTCTATCCAGAATGATGTACCTATTCCCATATTATTGTTCTGGTTGTTTTTATCATCATCATCATCATCATCATCATCATCATCATCATCATCAGCAGCAGCAGCAGCAGCAGCAGCAGCAGCAGCAGCAGCAGCAGCAGCAGCAGCAGCAGTAGTAGTAGTAGTAGTAGTAGTAGTAGTAGTAGTAGTAGAAGTAGTAGTAGTATGTGTGTTTACTAGTGTGCATACATGAATGAGGGTAACGAAGAAGGCCAGAAGAGAGTTTTGGATTCCTAAGAGCTGTGGGTGAGGTAGTTGTAAGCCACTGGACATGGATATAAGATAACCAATTTGAACCCTTGGCAAAAGCAGCAAATATTGTGAGCTGCTAGGCCATCCTCTACCTGGAGCCTTGCTTCTCCTATTTTGTGTTATAAGTTCTTGCATCTTTTCATTACCTTTTGGAAAAATTCTCCCTCTTTATGACATCTTGGAAACTCCTGGTCATGTTTCAAAGTCTATATTTATGTTATCTTGCTTGTCTCTAAACCCCAGGAAACAGTTTGCACTTTGCAGAACAGCAATTTATCTCTTGAATACTTATTTTTCCATTGTTCTACTGTAAACTGCAAACTCCTCTGCCCCTAGTCCTACTCATTGGCACTGATCTGACAAAGTCCATCAGAAAGAAGACAATCAGTACTTTCATCTTGCTTTATGTTGTATTTCCACCTGAATAGCTTCAGTCTTTACATTTATTTTCTCCTCTTTTTCTCCTCAAACACAGGTAAGAGTTTAAAATGACTTTCTATCCTACAATGTTATGCTGCAAGTGTCTTGTATGATTCCCAAAGTCTCTGTATTCTTTAGGAAATCCTGAACTCTTGTCTCACACTGATCCTTTTAAAATTTTTTATTTGCTCATATTTTCACTTGCTCAATCCATTTCACTGTGTGAGCTATAACCTTGCCTAAAGTCTTAAAGACAAAAATTCTGCACATCTTTTCTCTATCCATTTCTAAGCCTAGTACCATCTCATCTAGGTAGCCTAGTTCCAAATGTCCTGATAACTCATTATTATAACACACTAATGCCAAGTTGTAAAGTATAGGTTGATAATCCATTGGTATTATAAAATTATAAAGACCAAATTATTTGTGAAAATAATGAACTGGCTTCTGGAGGGAAATGATTGCTTAACTGTGAAATTGACTAGGTCCTGAATTATGATGTGAGACATACAGAATGATGAGCATTTTGTTTGTGATACTCCCTCTGACCACCCAAACATTAAAGCCAAGATCTATATTGGCTACACTAATTAACAAATTATCATGTGTATATAGTTGCCACCAAATAGTCACAGGAGTATAACATGAAGTAAGACCCTAAAATTAGGTCTATTCTTTTCTCCTACACCTTTCTCTCTCTCTCTCTCTCTCTCTCTCTCTCTCTCTCTCTCTCTCTCTCTCTCTCTCTCTCTCTCTCTCTCTCTCTCTCTCTCTCTCTCTCTCTCTCTCTCTCCTACACACACACACATACACAAAATGTTCATGACTAAAATTAGTTTGGCATTATTTTCTTACTCAGGCTCTAGAAAGCACTGGATATGACAGACCCTGGAAATAAATAAAGGGATCAGATTTGCTTGGGATTATTTTCCTCCCTTTCAGTATGGTTGGTTAGAAGAACTGTCCAGCCTTGTGATAGCCTTGTCAGACTTGCCTTCTCAAGAGGGATGTTACTGCTGGATGATCAAATAATGTTGTCTATGGCTGCCTTTATAAAATTACTGTTTAGGCAATAACATTATTGTTTAGGTAACTCGACGATAAAACAAATTTCAAAGTAACCTTATAGTAGCATGTTATGTGTACTCTGGGAGTAAATATCGCCTTCTCCATTCTTCCATCCAGACACCAGCACATTTATCCTAGATGCCCATGAGACACATATCATACTCTGACTGCATTTCTGTCACCCTTTCTCCAGCTATAGGAGGGCAGAAGAGGTAATAAATTCTCTAGAATTTCCCCCCAACATCTTTACAATATAGTGAGAGAGGGACCATTCAAATCTGTTTTTATCTGTAGATCTACTTTCAGGTAAGTTTTCAACCTTTTCCACACCACACAGTGCTTGAACTGATTTTATGTAGGATAATCAGTGTCATGGGACTACATAGCAGATATTTTGTTCATAAACTACTTGATGAGGGTAATACAACCCTTCCTAGTCTCTATAAGAAATATTTCCCTTAGGAAACAGAGAAAATAAAGGATTGTCTATATTCACTGTTACACTACATAAAAGTATTTTGTAATGCACCACACAATTTATTACATAGGACATTCAGTGTTGTTCTATGCAGTGCCTGAATAATGTAAGCTCCCAAAAGTATTCCTTGTCTCAGAGGCTTTATGTAAATTTGTGTGGGGGGTGTATATTTAAAAAATAAACCTGTAATCTTTAAAGAAATAAACCTTTAAAAATCCACCAATTCTACTTTTAATTGAATGTTACAATGTCTTAATTTGTCATGTTTGAATGATTTAGAACAGAGAAGACTGAGTCAGGAAGACAATATGACATTAAACAAGTCAGAATTATAGCTCATGGAGAACTTGTAGTGAGCATTGGATCCCTTTCATTACCTCTTATTAAATATTGAAGCAATTGCTATTATGGCACAAGATATAACAAATTTCTCTTTTTCTATTCCTTCCTTACACTTAATTAAACCATGACAAATAGGAGAAAGAACTGAGAAAAGATCATGAGAGATGAATCACTTAAAACAATGGTTCTCAACTAGGTGTTACTATGTACCTTTCCATGTATTTGGTAATATCTGGAGGTATTGTTTCTGTCAGTACTAGGAGATATAATATCAATAAATGCTATAATGGAGATCAAATATTCCAAACAAAGAGGGCAGAGCCCTTATCTTTCCATTACAGTTTCCTTTTGTGCCAGATGTCAGTTGTGACGGGCCAATGTCCCATCGTATGCTGTAGGGAAGGAGTCAGGACACCCTCCCTGTAACTCTACATTCTACTACAACAGCTGACTAATTATTAGTTTAACAATGCTTATTTTTTTGAGATGATTGTAGGTCTTTGGCAGCTTCTAATCTACTTATCATTTGTTGTTTTAACATTAACCTATTTTTTCCCAACTTGTTAATGGCTGCTTTGATGATAAAACATCTCTCCAGTCTCAATTCCAACCACCCAATCCCTTTTCTTTTACATTTGACTCTTTTTGGAATTTTTTTCAATTGTAAACAATGAAAAACCTTAGTAGATTTTTCTGCAGTGTGTCAGAAGTGACCTTATAAGATTGTTCCCCAAGCTAACACACAATCCTATGCTAAATTAGAATGATAGATTTTTTTTCTCCAGAATCCAGGCTATACATTTCTGATCTCTCTTGGTTGTTGCTTCACTATTACTTTATCATTTGATTGTTTTTGCTAATTAACACAAACAAATCATGTGCTTTGTTGGAAGCCTGGCAAAAAAGGAGAAAATTATTATATAAATGCTTGAAATATTTGATATTAAACGTTAGATCCAGATGTTAAAAACTTAACAAACTACAATAAATTATACATTAAAAAGCATATCAAAAGCAATAGTAAGTGAAACATACAGTTTTATATCAGAAAATACCTTAACATGGCATCTGTGAGTTTACAGGTACACTCCTGAAAGCCTTGAGGAGACAAAGGTGACAGTCCTAAATATGCAAAGTTGAAAGGACAAAGGTAGCCTGTGTCACTAATAAAGTGGTTTCTTCTGTATGGTGAGGTGATCACAATTATCACATTTCTTCACCTATTTTGAGTACCCTTCTCCAAATGCTCATTCTTCTTCCCCCATTTTTCTCTAAGGCCTTCTTTCACAATGCTTTTTATGACACTGTTGTATAAATACCCAACAGAGCGCAGCTTCTCTCCCACTGTTTTTCCTTCCATTTACTAATCTGTATTTTGTGGGTTTGGTTTTGTGTGTGTGTGTGTGTGTGTGTGTGTGTGTGTGTGTGTGTGTGTGTGTGTGTGGTGTGCGAATGTACATGCTCCTCTATGTGTATATATGTGTATGCAGGGGCCAGAGTCAATATTGAGTTTCTTTATCAACTCTGTACCTTATTTTTTAAGATAGGATCTCTCACTGAACTCACAGCTCAAACAACTAATTAAGCTGGCTACTTGTTGAACTTTGCAAATCTACCCACTTCTGCTTCCCTCGTACTGCAATTGAAGAGATACACCACCATAGAGGGAGTTTACAAAGAGACTGGGAATATGGAGTCTAGTCCTCATGCTTACATGATAAATACTTCACTACCTGAGTCATTTCCTCAGCTTCTATTATGCTTGTCTTTTATCTCGATGAAAAAAAAAAAAAAACAGTGTCACTGACATAAGAGAGATGTAAATATGGAAAGAAGAGTAAATATGGAAATGGGGAAAATATATGAGCTTCGGAAGTTGTTTATGAAGTGGAGTACCTTGGGTAACTATGTGAAGAAAAGACTAGAATCAAGGCTGAGTTACAAATTCTGAACTTGACAATGACGATTTCCACTGTGTAGAGAAAACCTAGGCTAACAGTATTTGAAAACTGGAAGACTACATATACTTACAATTATCAATATTTTTTATTTGTCTACATCTTATTCACCCCTCCTTCGTATTCTATATACCTAGCCATATCCAAGTCCTCTTCCATGAGTGCTGGCACTTATCTCAACACTTTGCATCTCAGTGTTTTCTTCACTCTTCAAACAGTCCTATCTCTTTATTGTTTTCCACTAGAATGGTTTGGGAAGAAAGCCAGCTCATTCCAATACCACCTCAGCCACAACAGAGCCTGGGAAATCACAGGTATCATAGCCAATTTGCTCAAAACAGTAAATGTAACAGGGAACTTAAGGTGGTTAAGTACCCAGATAAATGTATCTATCATAAGGAAAACAGATCATATGTATTTGAATTGACTCTTGATGAGAGATTTAAATATAAAAGAAATCATGGACAGATCAGAAAGAGATACTAAAGTAAATAGAACCTCAACCAAGACAAGTTTTTTTTTTGTTGTTTTTTTGTTTTGTTTTGTTTTGTTTTTGTTTTTGTTTTTGTTTTGGGGTTTTTTTTTGTTTTTTTTTTGTTTTTTTTTTTTTTTTTTTTTTTTTTGTTTTTTCGAGACAGAGTTTCTCTGTGTAGCCCTGGCTGTCCTGGTACTCAGTAGACCAGGCTGGCCTCGAACTCAGAAATTCACCTGCCTCTGCCTCCCAAGTGCTGGGATTAAAGGCGTGCACCACCACTGCCCAGCATCCAAGACAAGTTTTAAAGAGAAATGATAGGGATCATATCTGATGAAGCATTTTGTGAGAACTGGAGACTAGGTGCTTGTTTTTATCTCACACGTTGTCCCAGCCAATTCTGAAATGATATGTTTATGGCCATACTTTTGCAAATGGAAAGTTGAAACTCCAAAAGGTCACACAAATTCCCCAGGCTCTGAGATGGTATTGAAATGAGCATGGCTCTCATTCCAAACCATTCTAGTGAGAAACAGTGAAGAGTTAGGACTGTTTGAAGAGTGAAGAAAGCACTGAGATGCCAAGTGTTGAGATAAACACTAAGACTCCTGGAAGAGGGCTTACATGAGGATAGATATGAATGGAGAGACAGTTCTGTAAGGTTATGAACAGAAAAAGAAGGGAGAACTGTAAAGATTAAAAATGATAATGGAGTCATGCCTATCTACTGCCTAAGCTGGTGAATTATAAATGGCCCCACAGATATAAACACAAACTATGCTTCCCCCAACCAAGCAGCCCCTTAGAATCACTTCACTTACAGATGACAGTTGAAATATTTACATCTTGTATGTGAATTTCAGGCAAAAATCTAATTTACTGACTAAGTTTAGTATTTCCATCCTTTATTCTGCTTTCACCTGGGTAAACATAATTTATTTTGTTTCTTTGCCAATAATTTTGTGAAAAGCTTTTTCTAAAGGGTAAAAACAAAGCAAAACAAAAGGCCATGAACACATAAAACATAACTTTCATTTCAGCATGGATTTGGCAGGCTGTCCTGTTTGTTGATCCAAATATGATGGTTCCTTTCAGGGATTTTTTTTTTAAATTTACTGTTCCAATATGTCTCCAGCTCATCTGAACAGTTGCTCTCAGAGCCTGGAGCTTGGTGGAGCAGCTGGGCCCATCTTTGGCTTTCATGTACTAATGGAGGACCAAAACTGTCTTTGGGAACCCTTCCTTGTTAATTCTGAATGTTGGCTGCACTTTAGGCATCATTTTCATTGATGCAGTCACCCAGGAAGTGTTGCTACCCTGCACTCTGCTGGTGGGAAACGAAACGGTAGGAAATGTAATATCCTGTGATCCCCAAAGTGTATCTCCAATGTAGTGATTGATGACAATGTGGATATAGCCAGTATTTGATGCAAAGTGTTTGCAGCAAAAGTAGTGGTGTGTACACAGGAGAGAGGCCCTGCCTGAGGAGCTTAACATTGATCTAGTCATATTCAGAAGTTTTATGACAGCAAATACTTGGAATTCTCTGAATCTGCCTCTATCTTATACACACCTAAATAACTAAAATCTATTGAGACATTAGAAGAGGAAAAATAACAAGTTTTTGGTATATGGACTTTTGGTGCTAAATTTTTAATGCATAGGTTCACATCTACTTTATATCTTCTTTCTCTTTTTCGCTCACCCTCTGTCCCTTTTTCCCTCTCTCACTTCCTTCCTCCTTCCTCCTTCCTCCTTCCCCCTCCTACTTCCTTCCCTTCCTATATCACATGGTTTTCTTGGTAAATGTCATGATGGTGTTGCTATCAGTATCTGGATCTTCAGCTAAACACCAGGATTCAGTGGCAGTGGATACAAGGTTTCTGGCTCTTGAACATACTATAGTGACTTATCAAAATTACATTATGTAATAGATCTTGATAACATAAAGATAATGGGGATACAATCAATACCTAAGAAAATCTACAATAAAACTGAAGGTTAAATAAATAAATAAATAAAATTTGAACTTATATCAGCCCAGAAAATATTGTTGAAGGATAACCTATCAGGCTTATAATAGACCAATATTTACTTAAATTATTTTTAAGGTCGTAAAATTTAGAATCAAACTAAACCTTACAAATCAAATGTGTTCCAGTAAGATTTCATCAAACATATGTGATTTAAATAGAGCTTTAAAGTATTCAGCCAGATAATGGGAAGGAAGATTTTAGAATGTAGAAATATGAAGTATATAAGGATACAAGCATTTTCTTCATCAAACAGTCAGGATCTATTTGTGTAAAACAGACTCTTCAAGGAGTCTGAGTAGCTGCATACATTTCTACAATATTTAATGAACTTTTGCTCTATGCTAAAGGCATTGAGCCATTTTCTGTTGTAATAACAAAATACTGGAAGTTAGTAGGTACTTTAAAAGGAAAGGTCATTTATTCAGTTCACAGTTTCTGAGACTGAAGGTCCATGACTGAGATGCTTCATTTGCCCATAAGGACCTGATGATAGATGGCAACATGTGGGAGAAAGAAAATGCACAGTGAGTCAGGAAGCAACAGAGATGGGGAAGGGCAGGCTTGCTTTGTATAATAATCACAGGAATTAACCAGGGCGCTGTGGAAGCTGTATTGTCCCCTTCTGCAAGTATGCTGCAAATAAATAAACCATCTCCTAAACATCCCCTACCTCTTAAAGTCATATGAAACCTTTCAACATTGCTACAGTGGAGACCAAGGCTCTAACAAATGAATCCTTGGGGATTCATTCCAGAATATGAAAATTACTATGTTTTATGAACGTGATATTCAAACAAAACTTCTCTGGTCTATGGAATGTCAATTCTGAAAGAAGAAAAGCAATAGCTTATAATTAAAGTATACAAAATATGCATGAATTGCACAGCATATGTGTATAGTCAAACAAGTGAGAAATATCAGGACAAATGAAGGAAATGATAAAAGGGATTTGAAGTGTGGATGAGGAAGCACATTGCCATGTAAAATATAACAGTGTAGACCTTTTAATAAAGACAATAAAGTTTCAAATATATGGGACTTAGGTGAGTAGATGTCTCAAAAATAAAATTGCTAGCAAAGAAAATGGCAAAGTGAAGAATCAAAGACATACACATTTCTTGAGTGTTTTCAGCTTAGAAGTTAGCAGTACTTGAATGTGAGTGAGCCACAGGAGAAGAGAGAAGGCATCATGGGGACCCAGCACAGGTGGAGCAAAAGCTCATTAACTATAAGACTGTGTGTGAGTGGAGTAGGAGGCTGCTAAAGGGCTTCAAGCAGACACTGACTGCACCTTTTCACATTTTAAAGGTCATTCTGAATACTGTGTTAAAAGGTTGGTTTTAAGACCCAAGCATAGAAATGGAGAACATCATTAAATGCCAGTGAGAAATGATTGGGAGACATTTAAAGAGGAGCTACAGTGCAGAGAAGTAGTCAGGAACTAAATATATTTTGAAGCCAGATCCTTGATTGTCTCAATGTTGAAACTGTAGAAGACAAAGCAGACATAAGAACTGCTTTCCAGGGAAGTAGGCATGCAAAGGGAGGCAAATTTCATCACAGAAGGTTGAATCTACTGTGGTGGGGATGTTTTGAGCACAGAGAATCAGGTACTGGATCTAGTAATATCTAAGGCATCTTTGATAAGCAGAAGTTATTTCTATACAATGGGGTAGGTAAAGCCTTGAATAAAGTGATTTTAATTTTAAAAGCAAGTAGCAATAACGATGACAGATAGATTGGAAATAGGGAGTACAACTATTTCATATTAGAAATTTTGTACGAAAGAAATTAGGTATTGCAATAGGCCAACACATGACTTTCCATGTCAAACATCAATCATGGATGAGTTCATGGGGCTACTGAATTTCTGACTGGTGGTAGATTCTAGGAGAGGGGGAATCACTGTATCCACTGCTGTACCCATCAGGCTCCATTAGATAGTTCCAAACACACAGATGGTCCTGGTTAAATTTATTCAGTGGTTCAAAAGAATATGAATAGGTATACTGTCACACGCACATGCACACATGCACATACACAAACACACAGAGAAAGAAACAGAGAGAGAGAGAGAGAGAGAGAGAGAGAGAGAGAGAGAAAGAGAGAAAGAGAGAGAGAAGAGAGAGTTGGACAGGAATAAGGATGATGGTGACAGTGGTCAGTATATACTATCTACCTGTGTAACATTGTCTAAAAACGGAGAATTTTTCTTCTCAGTAAAAAAAGAAAATAAAACCCTAAAAGCATAAGGAAATACAAAACAACAAAAACAAACTATCAAAAAAGCAAACAAAAGAATATTTATTTGACCATGGAATGACCAAATTGGAAAAAATTATAGAAAATTTTCCATCTCCTGGATTGACATAAAAGCTATATGAAGATACTGTTCATTTTCAACTAGAGTGAAAAAACTCCTTAATTGTGTTCATTTGTTTATGATGAACAATTACTAATGTCTTTCATGCTGGTAGTGCTATTGACCATAAAATCTTCTCCTATGTTGTATTTTAACTATTATTTCCTTCTAGTAACTAGCATTTTTTCACTGCTATTTCTGAATACTTGACATAAAATGCGTACAAAACAGCAGACTACACAAGAAGAGACCCACTGAACTGAACAATCACTGAAACTGTCTTTTACCATCAGTTTTCAGACCATGAACAATGAATGCTTCAATTTTGTTAAGTTCATTAAATTCATTTACGGTAACATTTTTGATAAGAAAAAGCAAAACCAGGTGATGTCTATTCACTAGTGCTGTAAATAGAGTCCAGTTGGAAAGAAGGAAGTTACCCATGACTTCAACATGCAATTCAATAAAACATAATAGATAACTAGATAATATATAAAAGGGAACACAAGACCCACTGAAGTTGCACAGCTATGGTGGTCATGAAGACATGCTGACATCCTAAATTCAAATTTATGATAGGTGGAGAGGCAGCATTTGGGAAGTTATATGTGTAAGGGAAGAGTCCTCATGAGTGGACTTTGCAAAGAGTACATCGAATGACCCCTTTCCCCTTCTGTCAAAGTATTCCCTTTGTTCTGTTCGGACAAAGCCATATGTAAGGAGAAAGGTCCTTATCACAAGTGAGATCCTATAGTGTCTTGATCTTATGCTGCAAAGACTGTGAGAAGTAGATTTCTGTGCTTTATAAGCCATCTAGCATATGAAAGTACTTTTAAGCCTGGCTAAAGAAAACAGATAAAAACAAAAATGAAAAAAATGTAAAGTAGGATGTGTGAATCACCTGGTTGTGACATATATCACTCCACTGATCACTAAGATTTAGATGTGGTGAGGTGGGCATCGGTCTACTTCCTTACTGCACCATATGTATCCCTTCTGAAGCAGCATGATAAGTCAAAAAGGACAGCCTTTCTTGTAAATGACATGTTTTTCTATTCAGGGTATTGGAGTATATGTGTTCACATTCTAGAATCTCAAAATCAGCTCTTAAGATACATTTGTAATAAAATTTAAGCTAATTAATGTTTCATGATTATAGACATTTTCACCTCATTCAACTGTGTGATATGTGGAAGCCTGAATTTATTAAAGAGAAAGAAAAAAAGAAAGAAAAAAGGAAGTAGGAAAGAAAGGAAGGAAGTAGGAAAGGAAGGAAGAAAGAAAGGAAGGAACAGAGAAAGGAAGGAAGGAAAGAAGGAAGGAAGGAAGGAAGGAAGGAAGGAAGGAAGGAAGGAAAGAAGGAAGAGAAAGAAAGGAATGAAGTAATTGGGACAGAATATGGAGCATAGTCCTTGCAGAACAAGAAATCATATGTCCTCATAGGTGACAAAAATTATGGTAAGGATTCACAGTAGAATGTAACATTCATAATTAAAGATTTAGTTTCCTAACTGGATGTAAGAATATCCATTTTTAAATAATATTCATCCCAACAACAATAATAGGCATAATTAAGTATAATATATAACATGGTGATTTGAGTAAGAATGGCCACCATAGGCTCATATACTTGAATATTTGGTTGGTTCCCAGTTGATAGATTGTTTAGAAGGGACTTATTGGAGAAGATGTGTTACTAGGGATGGACTATGAGGTTTCAAAAGCCTACACTAGGCCCAGCTTTACTATCTGCCTGCTCACTGAGGATCAAGATATAAGCTTTTAACTACTGTTCCAGTGTAGTTCATGACTTCTGTCACCATATTGGACATGGACTGACCCTGTGCAACTGTAAATAAACCCCCAATTAAATGCTTTCTTCTACGTGCTGCCTTGCTTATGGAGTCTCCTCACAGCAGCAGCACAGTAACTAAGATACATATTTTGTGCTACCAAGAAGGGCTATATTTATTTTAGAGTATTTTATAATTTATACATATTACCATAATATGTAAAATGTATTTGCAACCTGGATCATTTGAGTAAGTATTATAAAATTAGAAAAAAAAATCCATTGAGAGAGCAATGTGGCCTGACTTACACTGACACATAAACAGACTGGAAGGGGTCCGTAAACCTGGGATCAGAACTATGAATGTGTCAACGTGTTTATATATGCAGAGACACCTTAGAGAACAGAAAGTTCTGGAAATGATAATAAATATCTGCAGGCACCAATTTAAGTTCATGGCTGGAATGGCGAGAAAAGGAAAGTAAGCTTGAGATAACCAGTTCTTTCTTTATGTCATGCTTGTCAGTCTTCCCCTACTATTATAGAATATAATATATTTTAATTTATTTTTAGAATATAATATAACAACACTTATTAACAAGAAATGCAATTTTCAGAGCCTCCTACCCAGAATAATAATGTAAATTATAGAAGAAAAAGTTTTGAAGTGAGAGTGAGTGATAATGATTTATTGTGGACTAAAGGTGTCATAGTTATGCATTGGTCTGTTGTAATGTAGAATTCACACCAGCTAACCATTTTGATCTTATCCCAATTGATTAGTCTAGAAAGCCATACTCTAGGACTGTGAGCTCAGCACCTAGAGTTTATGAATAAAATGCACTAAGAACCCCTCCATCATCGCTGGCACTTAAATAGGATTCACAGGTACTTTCAATCCTTTACCAGAGAAAGTTCAGTGAAAATTACTAACTATATTAAACAATGATTTTCTCCTAGAAAATGTTCATCTAACTTTGCATGTTCCGTGACAGTTTTTCTCTACACATGGAAATTTGTTAACCTCTCTGAGCTGTATTGTGGACCCATGTAATCATGAATCATTGGCTGATAATTTTATTAAAACATTTTTCCCACAATATCAAGAATTGAAGCTAGGACCTCAGACATATTAATCAATTCCTGCACTTCCAAGTCACATCCACAGCCTACAAGAGACTTTCAGTGTAAGTGACTATATATCATTCCCCCAGAAGAGATTGTGTCTTTACTCTCACATTTTCTTTTTTGATTAGATATTTTCTTTATTTACATTTCAAATGATATCCCATTTCCCGATTTCCCATCAGAAAAACAAACCCTATTCCTCTCCCCGCCCCCTACTCACCAACTCACCCTCTCCTGCTTCCTGGTCCTGGCATTCCCCTACACTGGGGCATAGAGCCTTCACAGGACCAAGGGCCTCTCCTCCCATTGATGACCAAGTTGGCCATCCTCTGCTATACACATGCTGCTGGAGCCATGAATACTCTTTTAATAGAATAAGTTCGGTATTTGTCAGTTGAGAATTCTTTGATTAGCTCTGTACCCCATTTTTAATAGTTTTATTTGATTCTCTAGAGTCTAAGTTCTTAAGTTCTTTGTATATTTTGGATATTAGCCCTCTATCTGATATAGGATTGGTAAAGATCTTTTCCCAATCTATTGGTTGCTATTTTGTCTAATTGACAGTGTCCTTTACCTTACAGAAGCTTTGTAATTATATGAGGTCCCATTTGTCAATTCTTGATCTTAGAGCATAAGCTATTTGTGTTCTGTTCAGGAAATTTTCCCCTGTGCCATGTGTTCGAGGCTCTTCCCCACTTTGTTTTCTATCAGTTTGAGTGTATCTGGTTTTATGTGGAGGTCCTTGATCCACTTGGACTTGAGCTTTGTACAAGGAGATAAGAATGGATCAATTAGCCTTCTTCTACATGCTAACTGCCAGTTGAGCCAGCACCATTTGTTGAAAATGCTGTTTTTTTTCCACTTTATGGTTTTAGCTCCTTTGTCAAAGATCAACTGACCACAGATGTGTGCATTCATTTCTGGGTCTTCAATTCTATTCCATTGATCTAACTGCCTGTCACTGTACCAATACCATGCAGTTTTTATCACAATTGCTCTGTAGTACAGCTTAAGGTCCAGGACCCTCCAGAAATTCTTTTATTGTTGAGAATAGTTTTCACTATCCTAGGTTTTTTATTATCCCAGATGAATTTGCAAATTGCTCTTTCCAACTCTGTGAAGTATTGAGTTGGAATTTTGATGGGGATTGCATTATATTTTTAGATTGCTTTTGGCACGAAGGCCATTTTTACTATATTAATTCTGCCAATCCATGAGCATGGGAGATCTTTCCACCTTCTGAGATCTTCGATTTCTTTCTTCAGAGAATTGAAGTTCTTATCATACATATCTTTCACTTGCTTAGTTAAAGTCACTCCAAGGTAGTTTATATTATTTCTGACTATTGTGAAGGGTGTTCCTTTCTCAGCCTGTTTATCCTTTGTGTAGAGGAAGGACACTGACTTGTTTGAGTTAATTTTATATCCAGCTACCTTGCTGACCTTGTTTATCCAGTTTAGGAGTTTTCTGGTGGAATTTTTGGGGTCACTTAAGTATACTATCATATCATCTGCAAATAGTGATAATTTGACTTCTTCCTTTCCAATTTATATCCATTTGATCTCCTTTGGTTGTCTAATTGCTCTGGCTAGGACTCCAAGAACAATATCGAATAGGTAGAGAAAGAGTGGGCAGCCCTGTCCAGTCCCTGATTTAGTGGGATTGCTTCAAGTTTCTCTCCATTTAGTTTAATGTTAGTTTGATGTCTATTACTTTTAATATGTTTAGCTATGGGCCTTGAATTTTTGATCTTTCCAAGACTTTTATCATGAGGAGGTGTTGGATTTTGTCATATGCTTTCTAAACATTTAATGAGATGATCATATGTTTTTTTTCTTTTGAATTTGTTTATATAGTGGATTATGTTGATGGATTTCCATATATTGAACCATCCCTGAATCCCTGGGATGAAGCCTACTTGACTATGATGGATAATCATTTTGATGTATTCTTGGATTCAGTTTGCAAGAATTTCATTGAGTAGTTTTGCATCAATATTCATAAGGGAAATTGGTCTGAAGTTCTCTTTCTTCATTGGGTCTTTGTGTGGTTTTGGTATCAGCATAACTGTGGCTTCATAGAACGAATTGGGTAGAGTAACTTTTGTTTCTTTTTTATGGAATAATTTGAAAAGTATTAGTATTAAGTATTCTTTAAAGGTCTAATAAAACTCTGCATTAAACCCATCTGTACTGTGTTTTTTGGTTGGGAGAATATAAATGACTGTTTCTAATTTGTTGGAGGACATGGGACTGTTTAGATCATTGATCTGATCTTGATTTAACATTGGTACCTGGTATCTGTCTAGAAAATTGTCTATTTCATTCAGGTTTTCTAGTTTTGTTGAGTATAGACTTTTGTAGTAGCATCTCATGATATTTTGGATTTCCTCAGTGTCTGTTGTTATGTCTCCCTTTTCATTTCTGATCTTGTTAATTAGGATACTGACTCTATTCCCTCTAGTTAGTCTGGCTAAGGGCTTATTTATTTTGTTGATTTTCTCAAAGAACTAGCTCCTGGTTTGGTTGATTCTTTGTGTAGTTCTTTTTGTTTCCATTTGTTTGATTTCAGACCTGAGTTTGATTCTTTCCTGCCCTCTACTCCTCTTGGGTGAATTTGCTCCTTTTTGTTCTAGAGCAATTTGTTTGTCAAATTGCTGGTGTATGCTCTCTCCAGTGTCTTTTTGGAGGCCCTTAAAGCTATGAGTTTTTCTCTTAGGACTACTTTCATTGTATCCCATAAGTTTGGGTATGTTGTGGCTTTGTTTTTATTATACTCTAGATAGTCTTTAATTTCTTTCTTTTTCTTCCTTGACCAAGTTATCATTGTGTAGAGGGTTGTTAAGCTTCTGTGTGTATGTGAGCATTCTATTGTTTATGTTGTTATTGAGGAGCAGCCTTAGTCTATGGTGATCTGACAGGATGCAAAGAATTATTTCAATCGTCTGGTATCTGTTGAGGCCTGATTTGTTATATGGTCAACTTTGGAGAAGGTACCATGAGGTGCTAAGAAGAAAATATATTGTTTTGTTTTAGGATAAAGTATTCTATAGATATCTGTTAAATCCATCTATTTCATAACTTCTGTTAGTCTCACTGTGTCTTTGCTTAGTTTCTGTTTCCATGATCTATCCATTGCAGAGAGTGGGATGTTGAAGTCTCCCACTATGATTGTGTAGTGCAATGTGTACTTTGAGCTTCAGTAAAGTTTCTTTTATGAATGTAGATGCTCTTGCATTTGGAGCATTGAGGTTCAGAATTGAGATTTCATCTTGGTAGATTATACCTTTGATGAGTATATGAAAAGTCCCTCATCTTTTTTGATCACTTTAGGCTGAAGGTCGATTTTATTTGTTATTAGAATGGCTACTCCAGCTTGTTTCTTCTGACCATTTGCTTGGAAAATTGTTTTCCAGCCTTTTAATCTGAGGTAGTGTCAGTTTTTGTCACTAATGTGTGTTTCCAGTATGCAACAAAATGTTGGGTCCTGTTTATGTAGCCTGTCTGTTACTCTATGTCTTTTTATTGGAGAATTGAATCCATTGATACTAATAGACATTAAGGAAAAGTAATTGTTCCTTTCTGTTATTTTTGTTGTTAGAGTTGGAATTCTGATCACGTGGCTAACTTCTTTTAGTTTTGTTGGAAGATTACTTTCTTGCTTTTTCTAGGATGTAGTTTCCCTCCTTGTGTTGGAGTTTTCCATTTATTACTCTTTAAAGGACTGGATTTGTGGAAAGATATTGTATAAATTTAGTTTTGTCATGGAATACCTTGGTTTCTCCATCTATGGTAATTGAGAGTTTTGTTGGGTAAGTAGCCTGGGCTGGCATTTGTGTTCTCATAGGATGTCCATTACATCAGCCAAGAATCTTCTGGCTTTTATAGACTCTGATAAGAAGTCTGGTGTTATTCTGATAGGTCTGCCTTTATATGTTACTTAACCTTATTCCCTTACTGCTTTTAGTATTCTTTCTTTGTTTTGTGCATTTGGTGTTTTGATTAATATGTGACAGGTGGAATTTCTTTTCTGATCCAAATTATTTGGAGTTCTGTAGGCTTCTTGTATGTTCATGTGCATCTCTTTCTTTAGGTTAGGGAGGTTTTCTTCTATAATTTTGTTGAAGATATTTACTGGCCCTTTAATTTGGATATCTTCACTCTCTTCTATACTTACTATCCTTAGATTCGGTTTTCTTATTATGTCTTGGATTTCCTGGATGTTTTGTGTTAGGATCTTTTTGCATTTTGCATTTTTCTGACTGTTGTGTCAATGTTTTATATGGTATCTTCTGTACCTAAGATTCTTGCTTCCATCTCTTGTATTCTGTTGGAGATGCTTGCATCTATTGCTGTGACTTCTTTCCTAGGTTTTCTAACTCCAGAGTTGTCTCTCTTTGTGATTTCTTAATTGGTTCTACTTCCATTTTTAGATCATGAATGGTTTGTTCGATTCCTTTGCCTGTTTGGTTGTGTTTTCCTGTAATTCCCTAAGGGATTTTTGTTGTTTCCTCCTTAAGGGCTTCTACTTGTTTACTTGTGTTCTGTAATTCTTTAAGACATTTTTTTTTGTTTCCTCTTTAAGGGCTTGTACCTGTATTCCTGTGTTCTCCTGTATTTCCTTAAGGGAGTTATTTATGTCCTTCTTAAATTCCTCTATAAGCATCATGAAATATGATTTTAGATCTGAATCTTGCTTTTCTGGTGTGTTGGTTCATCCAGGACTTGCTGTGGGGGGGAGTACTGTCTTCTGATGATGCCAAGTAGTCTTGGTTTCTGTTGGTAAGATTCTTGTGTTTGCATTTAGTCATCTGGTAATTTCTGGTGTTAGATGTTCTTGTTGTCTCTGGTTGGAGCTTGTTCTTCCTATGGGTCTGTAAGCCTATGTCAGCACTCCTGGGAGATCAGCTCTCTCCTGGTAAGACCTGTACATAGAGTGCAGTGGAAGAGCAGCACCTCCTGAGTGTAGATAGAGGTAGGAAGGACCCTGTCCCAGCTGCTCTGCTGCTTCTGAGGCCTGTGTCTCCTGGCTGGTCCCACCTTAGAAAGTCACCAGAGAGAAATCTACTCTCACATTTTCATATTCAACATATCACTATTGGCATACCAGAACTATGAGCTCATTATGCAAATCACAGGATAAGCCCTGTAAATTTTTGGTTGGTTGGTTTAGCATTAGAGAGCCCTGTTTTGCTTTGGTTTTGCTTCATCTCTATCCTTTGAACCCCAAGTCATAAATATACCTAGATCTTGTGGCATCTGTCACCACATATGAATTTTAGGTGTCCTGCTAATAACTAAATAAAATAAAAAAATTTCAAGAAGCTGCGATTAGGGCTTATGTACCTTGTCTTCTGGCTACTTTATTGGTTACTTTTTGCACTACTTTTTGTCCACCCTTACTCCTTCCAAACCTCCAACACTAGGTAAGAAAGAAAGGATAGAGTTGAAAGGGCCATTGATATTTTTAGGCTACTTCCTGCTGATTCAGGGCATTGAACTCTTTGGGACAAGTTCAATCTTTGTTGTCAGGATATCTCCAACCAGAAACCAGAAAACACCAAAACAGCAACAGCAGAAACCAGCAGGAGCAGGGCAGCAGCAGTAGAAGAAGCAGCAGGAACAGCAGATGCCTCCTCTTTTGGGACTCTGGCATTTATATACTTTCTGAAGGGTCCTCAGAATCCTGAACACAAACTACCTTCAGTTGGCAAAATCACATCCCTGCCAGAGCAAGAGACAAATCATTGTCAGCTGTTGTAGACACTGAGGTAGCCCCATATCCCACACCTAGGATTAAAACATCAACATATTCACATAAACTTTCTGTGTTTTTAAAGAAACTCAAAGTATCACTACAGGTTAAAATTCAGCTGTAGCCTCGCTACATGGCCACAAAATGTCTTCTCACCACACCTGCCAGGCCTACAGAGTGTGCAAAAGAGCCAATGCCTGAAATATCAGCACTTGAGAGGCTTCATCTCATAGAGATGATCAGAGGGGTGGACCTCCATTAAAATGCAAATCATTCTGAAAGAAATTCACATCTTCACTGAAATCCAATTTTGATGTGAATATTATATAAGAAAGGATATGCTGGAAGCAGCTCCTGCAAAGGGAAAAGCTAAGCTGGTAATAACCAAACAGATAGGCTGGACAGAGGCCAGCACTACAAAGTAAATGTCCTCCACAGAGCCTTTGCCACATGTTCCTTCCCACTCACTTGGCTGCAACATTTCTTCAAAAGCACTTGTCCTCGAATTATTTTCTCCTTAAGGCTGACCTAAATTACTTGACTTGTGTTCTCTTTATTTCTCTGTTGTTGTTTTAAATAACATGGAAGAATTTTCCAATACTTTTATTATCTCTGATATACATATCATCTTTTTAGTCATATATTTCATGTTTTTGGCCATTTCTTGTTTCTAAGAGCTCAGCTCTGAGCCAGGCATATATATGTGTGTGTGTGTGTGTGTATATATATATATATATATATATATATATATATATATTTCATTTTATTCAATTCAAAATGTGCTTAATTATCCAAAAAGGCATGATACCTACCAAATGTCAACCCAGCTTTCTACATTTCTGATAGATGCTTTCATTATTAGTGATTCAATTAGTAGCACATAGTGAGACACTATGTTAATGTTTTAAAGTGCTTTAATAATTTCCCATGAGGTCAATGATGACAATAACAATGTGTATGCCTCCCATAGCCTAAAGAAGTAATAAAACCATCTCCAATAAATGGCAATTTAATTATATGGAATTGCATTGCAAAATCTTTCATTTCTCTGCACAAATACTGACGAGTCTCTCTCTCCCCAGTGATTTCTCATCTTTTTCCTTAAAATGGAAAAGTGATTAAACACATCAAAGCAAATATCTCTGCATTTTAGAATTCCAAGTAAATTAAAAATTCAGTGATCATCTGAAAACAGTCTGAAAGAAGCATCTAATAAGAACCCATCAGTACCTAATGGAGCAAGTTTGCACCAAACTTAGAAATACCTTTAAAATGATTAATAAATCTATTTTGAATGTTAGGTGAAAATGAAGTTCATCCCATCACTAATAATGCAGTTTATGATAACAGCTCTTCAGTGGTTCAATTCTGTAGCATGAATTCCATACACAACATGGTTAAGTCCTAGGTATACCTATGAAGTGAAATAACTTTTTTATTGCTAAGCTAAATCCCATCTCCTTTCAGTGACCCAAGAGCAACACAATTAGCATATTTGTTACTCTGAGATAAAATGGGATGCAAAGTCACAGCTTAATACAGGCATTAGCACATCTCAAAGGGAAATACGGGTGTTAGTACCCAGTGATTTTTCTCTTCGATATTCAAAAGTGTGGGCCATGCCTAAAATTCACAGCTGAAGCTGAGTGATGGAGTTTTCATCTCTATCATTCTGCCTTCCTGTGTGTGCCAGACTGAATTATGTCCTTACTGAGAAGCTACTGGAGGCCTGCAGCACACAATGCACTTGGAAGATATAGCGAGGCATAAAACAGGCTCCCTAAGCATGAAGAGTTTATTCTCTAAAGGAGGAAATGGGCCTCAACAAAAAATTACAATGCATTGTAATAAATTCCATAAAATTGATACATAAAAGTTGTTTTATGTATAAAGAAAAGAATAACTTGCTTCCCAGAAAATTCAGTGGAGAGCCGACAAAGGGAAGTAACATTTGATTAGACCTATAAAGGAAAGGTCAGATTTTGGGATCTGGGCCAGGGAATACCACAAAGGAAGCTGTATTTACATGGCACAGAATTGCCTAACTAGAGTACAGAGCTTATATAGAAAAGTAGGAGCAGTACTCACATTATGTCAAATTGAGATGTTAGTGCGTGTTTTATAGAATTGAGAGTTTACTTTATTGGGTCACTCACTCTTAAAAGTGTGCAATGGATGTAATTACAAGACAAGATATGAAGTTAAGAGTTGTGAATTCATTGAACTGGCATGAAGGCTCAGTCAGGAAAGTTGTTGGCATGCAAAGACCAGCACTGTGTTCGTGTCTCCCGCACCCACATCAAAGTCACCCATGATCATGCATATTTGTTATCTCTGAACTGGGGAAATGGAGAGAAGACATTTGGGTTCCATCAGCTTGTCCTTACTGCCAGCCTAACAAAACCTGTGAGCTCAGTGAGAAATCTTGTCTCAGTAAATAAGGAGGAGGGCTAAGGAGGTGGCTCAGCGATTACAAGGCTTGCTGTTCAAGAATGAGGACTAGCATTCAGACCTCCAGATGACATGGAAACACTGAATGGATTTGACTAGGGAGACTAGCCATGTAGACAATCTCAGAGTTTGATTCAGAGACTGTCACTCAGTGACTAAGATGGAAAACTAACTGAGTATTATTCTTGATAATAATCTCTGGTATCCATACACATGCACACGTATATGTGCATGTGCACACATCTAATGAGAACATATAAACAAACATTGCAAACACATGAAAATGGAAAAAGACAAAAAAAAATTAGGGTGGAAATAGGCTGAACAAGATACCTTGCATTGACCTCTGATCCCCACATACAAACAAACACTTGAATACCTGGCATCACCTACTTCCTGACACACATACTTGTCTGCCCCAGCCCCCCACCCCACTCCCACACAAATACACGCATGAGCACCTTCACACACTGAGACACTGATGTATACACATATACACAGGTAGGTGCACATGCATACAACCACAATGCACAATGTGTCCTCATAGTTAACAGAGTCTATGAAACCTGAAGGTATAAGAATTGGAAAAACCTCTGCATGTGAAATTATAGTTGAAATAAAAGATAAAATAAGACAAATCAGCCACTTAGAATGTTAGATATACTTAATTTTCCACAATAGTTCAGGTTTGATTTAGATTAAATCTTTTATAACAAAATTCATTTTAATTTTAGACATATAATCAACTCCATTCATTTTTCAAGTTTTAAAACTCTACTTTTCAGATTATAATTTTTAAATATCTGGAACAAGGTGCTCTTGTTTATCTTTGGCCATAACTCTATTTTACCGTCTGGACTACACATAATTTTCCCATGTTAATTTGCTTGTACACTTTGACTGTCCTGAGCATACAAATAAGCCACAGCTATTTGTGCATGTAATAAATTGTCATCACTTGAAGGTTATGCTGCCTAGTGTGGTGTCAGCTTGACACAAACTAGTCATAGGGGAAGAAGAAACCTCAAAAGAGGAAATAGCGCAACCGGACTAGCATGCTGGCAATGGTTTTTATTTTTTGGGTTTTTTGTTTGTTTTGGTTTTGTTTTGTTTTGAATTATGATTAATATGGATGGGCCCAGACTGCTAGGTGATGCCACTCCAAGAAGGTGGCCTTGAATGATATAAGAAATCAAGCTGAGCAAGCCATGGAGAACAAGTAAGTACTCCTCCATGGTTTGCTTCAGTTCACACATTCATGTTCCTGCCTTAAGTTCCTCCTGACTTTCCTGATTAACTGACTATTCACGGGAAATGTGACACAAATAAACCCTTTTCTAGCCAAGTTGCTTTTGGTCATGGTGTTTTGTCATGCTAATGGAAACCTAAGTCAGGTGTTGACCAAAACCACAGTAAAGCCTCACAAGTCTGAACATGTGACAGGGCAGATTACCACTAGAGAAAAGGAAAGCTAACTGATTTTTCAGAACAAAAATGAATGTGTCCTTAAGCTGTACTCCTTTAGATCTGGATATTTTCAAGACAGAACCTGAAAGGCAGAAGGGACATAGACTATCTAGATATTTTAGTTACTTGATATCCATAGTTTAGAAAGTATAAGACTCTAGAAACATACAAGATTTGCTTGTATACATTTAACATCAATTTTTGCTATCAAACAACCATACAATTGTGAATGACAAATTGATCTGTCAACATCACAGGCAAGGGAAGGCCAATTAAAGTCATTTCCTAAAATATAGCAAAAGGGTTTCCTGTATAATTTCAATTCATATGAAAATAAATGCCTACTACACAGACTCTTAATTACATGCTTACCAATAATTGTGTCCAAATCACTCATTCCATTTATGTTTATTTTCATGCACTTAGGAAGAAAATGGGATTTTAAAGTTATGGTCACCATCTCTGGTTCAGAGGACACAAAATCACTTGAGGTTAAATATGGCAGCAGTCTGTCAATTACACAAACCAGGCTTCTAAATGTTTTATCTCTGTCAAGACTAGATTTTTAATTTTTTAAACTAATCTTTAATATATTTTGATTTATTAAGCTTAGTTTTTGAGCACCAGTCATGGTCTTTCACATAATAATCCCATCAAAAGAAAATTTAAATGTGTAAGACACCAAAAGACTTCATAATTTGACAGAAGATAAGAAGGTAAGTATATAACTCAGAGATTCTACCTCACACCAGTCAGAGTGGCTAGGATAAAAAACTCAGGTGACAGCAGATGCTGGAGAAGTTGTGGAGAAAGAGGAACACTACTTCATTCCTGGTGGAATTGCAAGCTGGTACAGCTACTCTAGAAATCAGTTTGGCCGTTCCTCCTTGGACATAGTTCTACAGGAGGACCCAGCTATACCACTCCTGGGCATATACCCAGAAGATGCTGCAACATGTAATAAGGACACAT
>NW_022196903.1:40902536-40902776 GCF_008632895.1 Mastomys coucha
AAATTGTGGTACATCTACACAATGGAGTACTACTCAGCTATTAAAAACAATGAATTTGTGAAAATCTTAGGGAAATGGATGGATCTGGAGAATATCATCCTGAGTGAGGTAACCCAATCATGAAAGAATACACATGGTATGCACTCTCTGATAAGTGGTTATTAGCCCAGAGGTTAGGAATACAGGAAGAACAACCCACAAACCACAAGAAACTCAAGAAGAAGGAAGACCAAAAGGTGG
>NW_022196903.1:40903197-40926317 GCF_008632895.1 Mastomys coucha
GCCCCTTAGGATGAACAACAATATGAACTAACTAATACCCTCAGAGCTCCCAGGGACTAAACCACCAAGGACCGTTCATGGTGGGACTGAGTGTTCTGGCAGCATGTGTATAGTAGAGGATTGCAAAGTTGATCATAAATAGGAGGAGAGGCCCTTGGCCCTGTGAAGGTTCTGTGCCCCAGTGTAGGGGAATGTCAGGGCCAATAAGTGGGAGAGGGTGGGGTGGCAAGCATGGGGAGGAGGGAGGCAACAGGGGTTTGTTCTTGTTGTTTTTGTTTGTTTGTTTGTTTTCTTGTTTGTTTTTTTGGAGGGGAAACTGGGAAAGGAGAAATCATATGACATGTAAATAAAGAAAACATCTAATAAAAAAAGAAAAAAAAGAAAGTAAGTATATAAATGTATTTGAAAAGTCCAAGTAAATCTCAAAGCTGGAAGTTGTTGACACTGTTTTTGAGGAAGCAATTTTGAATACAAAAACTGTATAAACAAGGATCACAAATATTGCTTAGTCAATACAGTGTTTATGGAATAAGCATTATCTTCTGAGTATGTAGCACAAGCATCCACATCAAATTAAGCATAGCAACATACCATAAACACAACCCCAATGGTGGCAGAGGGAAAGGGATCAGAGATAGGTAGATTCCTAGGACTCACTGGTTTTTTGGTCTAGCCAAAGTAGTGAATTCTTGGTACATGTGAGACCTTGTTCCAAAAATTAAGGTAAAACATAATGGAGGAATATACCCAAAGTCAACCTCTGACCTCTACTTACACATTGATACACAGGTGTATCCATACAGACCTGTACACATATATTCATAACACACAAGAGACAGACACACTCACCTATACCCCTAAAAATGTGTGAACAGAGAAAGCCAAGAGAATGGTCATTCCATTAGTGGAAACAGAATGTCAAATGTATAAATGATGTCATACTTAGAAACATCAGGAGACATGGAGAATCATGAAATACACTGTTAGTAGAGAGAAAACCACAGTAGATTTTCAAACCGAATAATAAATTTGGAAGATTTATTAAAATCAATGGAAGTTGACTAAAAGAGGATGGGGCTTAATGTGTCTTTTGATGGTGGTTACATTAGCAGAAATAAGAGAGGCTTGGGTGAGGGAGGGGCATGCATAAGAGAGTGAGCAGAAAGACGTAGAGCATAGAGACTTAGTGATAGACATGATGATAAAGCATGAGGAGGGTGATGCAAGTCCATTGATTTAAGAACTGAGTAACAGGACAAAAGATATTGGTAATAACAGGTATAAAAAGAGGCAGTTGAAGGTTATGAATTCAGCCTAAGATATATAATGTCTAATGTACAGTTTTATACTCTAACCTACTTGTAATAAACAGAAGTGAATGCAATTCCCTTGCTGTTGCTTTGACAACTGTGTCCTTTGCTAAAGATGGGTAAGCTTGTTATTCTGAGTGATTCATAAACTGGAAACTATTGTTCATATGGCTTCTACAAGTGCGTATGCATGCAATAGGTGCATATTTTATGCACATATAAATTATATGTCTGTGTGTTGTTGAGCTGGGTATATTGGCAGGCACAGGTAGGAACCCAATAGCTAATGTCTATTACATTTGAAAATGTACTGATGGACTTGCCTGAGTATTGTGAGCAGTTCCAAAGAAGTCTGTCTTGCCCCTGTGTTTTCTCCCTCGCTGGACCAGTGCCACCCTCTTTCCTAGAATCGCTGCCCTCCTGAAGCACAGGTTATTTCAGCTTTACTTACAGAAGCTCCTTTCCTGTGAGTTAATGCATTCTATAGTGTGCCTAAGTCATGAAAGGTTGATTTAGGGAGCCATTTTTCATCAGGAGGACTTTAATACACTATCTATATTCTAGCAATCACTGACTTTTTTCTTTTAGCTCCACTGCAAAGAAGAACACAAAAGGAGAGTCTTTTATCCTTCTTCATTAGATAGCTGCACGAACTTTTTACTTACATCCAGATCATATTCTATGAACAGATAACAGGGCCAATATCTTGCCTCCACAAAGTAGGGAGAACCATTAACAAAGACATTTGCCTGCATTTCACATACTAAAAACCATGTGGGTTTAGATTTCTCAAAACCTATTTTATTTAGAGTTTTTTAAACTGCCTCTATTCTAACCCACTGACCAGAAATAGGAGAAAAAGAAGATTAAATGAAAGGGTGTTGTGGACCTGTTTAGACATAGTTCTTTGTGTGCAAATTCTACTTTTCCTTCTCAGGATACCTGAAGTCCAATTCAGTAGCAAGTATCAAACATGAATCAGTAGTGGCAGCATGATCCAGTAGAAACAGCAAGGCTCTACCAAATTAGCAGATACGATCAGAATAGGTTGGAATACCACGAGAAGTTCTTGAGTGCATTTCTCTCTATTAAATGAAAACTAACAGACCAGTGACATGTGTTGAGTGGCATAGGAAAGCAAGAGCATCCTTTCACTGTTTGTGGGGTTCTATTTATATTCTTTCTAAACACCATATGACCTCTCGTGTTTGTTTTCAGCAAAATATAACATATCCTCTTGCAAAACAGCTTCTAGAAAAATATCATATGATACAACTGAGTTGTTAAGGAAATTACAAATTTCCACTTCACAGATGTGAGAGATTCAATCTCTCAGTTGTGGAGAATTATCAATGTCCCATTCTTGTTTCACCCATTACAGCTGGGCTACTAAATGCCCATCTGTATTTTTATGTCCTTAGGTGTTTATAAAATTCCATGTTTCACTACTTAAAATGTAATCTTTTGATTATCAGTGAAAGTCAGTTTAAAAACATGATCTCTTTTTCAACCTTTATTACGATATTATTTCAGAGTATAAAATCACAAGGGAAAAACTCTCATCGTGAGCTGATACATTATCACTTGTAATCTGTTAACAATTAGTCATTTGATTGTCAAAGTGAAGACCCGTCAGCATCCCTGCATGTGTTACTCATGAGCATCGGCTGATGTGTTAAAATGGTCCTCTATAAATGCAATTACACCGACATGCATTGTTAATACAGTCCTTTATAGAGTATGTGCTGCTCACTTTGATTTTCTTTCTCTATGCATTTATCATACCATAGTGTGAGAGGTGGATAATAATCAAATTTGGGAGCTGTTATGACAGTTAACAAGCATCCTGTCTTGGTTTGTTCCCCTTTCACTGTAATAAACAAGAGCAATTTAAGGAAAGAAGGATTTACTTTAGTTCAAAGTTCAAGGTACAGTCTTTCATTGTAGGCAGATCAAGGCAACAGGATCCTGAAGAGGCTGTTCCCTTTGCATCCATAGTCAGAAAGCAGAGACCATTGGAAGTATTCACTCAGCTCACGCTCTCCTTGTTTAGTCCAGAGAACCCAAGTCCAGATAAGGTGCTGTCCACTTTTAAGCTGTATCCTCTCACCTCAATTCATTCAAATAAGGTGATTGCTCAGAGGCACAGACAGAGGCTTGACTTCTAGATGATGCTAGATTCTGTATAGTTGTGAATTAACAGTAATCACTGTAAGTACTGCTCAATTTTAGCATATCTCAATGAACAAGTTTCTGTAATTTTGGCTAATTAGTGTCTACTGAGATGATTGAGAAGACCAAGTCAGACCTTTCGGAAAAATAGACGCCTGAACATGACTCATCATATGCGTACATGTTCATTCTTCTCAACAATCCTGCCACACCAACCAAGTAGTTCTCAGCACGGAACATTCTTTCCCACTCATGGTTTCCACCTCAGTGAGATTAGAGTCGCCTAATTCATGTTTCCCCTTGGTATCAGCCACCTTCTCTTTCTTCTTATGACGCCAATGAGCATGCCATGATCTAAGCCAAAACACACATGCAAATCTTTGTCACAAAAGTGTTGGAATAAAGGAGGAATGGCAAGGAAGGTAATTAGATTCAGGGTAAAGAAGTATCCCTGAGGATATTATGTCCACAAAAAAACATGGGAAGCTGGAGGTTGCCTCTGTAGCTGATGGTGCTAAAAAGCAGAAAAAAAAAAAAAGAGCCAGAGTCCTCTAGTCATATGCATCATGATCAGGCTCAGCTTGACAGTGGCATAGCTTTCTTGTGCATTGGCTTAAAAAAAAATGAGATAGACGTATCAAGTAGATAAAACTAATGTAACACCCATTTTTAATGAAAAAAGATGTAATAATCTTCTGTGTGCTATTTCTTTACCTTAGTGAATATAAAATATATAGGAACATAAATCAGTTTTGAGACTATCTCTTCCACATATTTAACCAATTTCCTCCGTTGAGATGTCCTTTAAACTCCTAGGCCTATGGTTATAAAGGAGCCATATATTATTTTATGTAATCTATTATTTTGCATACATTTATTTAAATTCATCCCAACATGGAGTTTTTCATATCATATTCTCATTATTTCACAAAAAATAATACAGAAAGAAAGAAAGAGAAAGAAAGGAAGGAAGGAATAAAGAAAAAGGAAGAAAAGAAAGAAAGAAAAAGAAAGAAAGAAAGAAAGAAGGAAAGAAAGAAAAAGAAAGAAAGAAGGAAAGAAAGAAAGGAAGGAAGGAAGGAAGGAAAGAAGAAGGAAAGAAAAGAAAGAACAAAAGAAAGATATAACTTTCTCTTGGGCAGACAATGTATTATGTCCAATTGCTGTGTGGATATACAGGAGGAAAAAAGCTTTGGCATTAGGTGTTGAAGAAAGTTCAGTCAGAAAACCCACATGTCAGTGAAATGCTGGAGCCTCTGGGATTTCTAAATTGGACATCTCACATGGTAGAACACAATGAGAACTCTATGCCTCCCTTATCCCATTTTCTATTCACAAACAGTTATTTGAGTTTTTCTTTTCCCACTGTCTGGCATCCAATTGTACAAGGTCGATTTTTACAAAAGTAAAGTGCATTCTAAAACTTGAGATAAAGCAAAATGCATGGGGAACATGAAAATCTGCTAGACTGTAAATCCCTGCACAACTAGAGAGATACATATTGACTTTCTGGTAGCAGAAGTGTACGTGACAGGTGTTTATGCCTGAACAGTTCTGCAGATGAGTGGAAGACGCTATTCTCAAGTGATCCCTGAATGCTCACATGCAAAAAGCAAAAGAAAGTTTGAAAGAGAGTTGCTTATTTAATTTCCATATTTGAGTTTATTAAGGCACAGAGAGGGACTACTTGAAACTATGTCATATGGTTTAAAAGCTGGGTGTAAATATTAGGTTAATTAGTAGAATTGTGCTTATGAAAGAGGCTGCTTCCTCACTGTGATAGTATACTGTCTTCAGCTATATTCAGGTACAGCTCGACTTGTTTGTGGTAGATAACCCAAATAGTTAGGCTATGTAACATGGCTGGCTCTGTAAGACTTACATGAAGTACATGGGTACCTTTCAAACAGACTTTTATTTTATGTGATATCTTGAATTGCTTATTAATGCAACAGTAAAATGCATCTTACCTAGAAGACATAGTGAAAGGCAAAGAAGAGCACTGTTTCAAAGAAGAGCAGTGGTGGCGCACGCCTTTAATCCCAGCATTTGGGAGGCAGAGGCAGGTGGATTTCTGAGTTCGAGGCCAGTCTGGTCTATAAAGTGAGTTCCAAGACAGCTAGGGCTACACAGAGAAACCCTGTCTCGAAAAGAAAATTGTAACACCGTGCTAACACATTTTTAGAGTTGGGATTGAAAATTGAGAGTAGTTACTTGGCACACTTTATTTTTAATATTATAAAATTGAAGGCTACAAGAGCAAGGAGATTAATTTTCTCTATTAAAATTTTAAACTCTACTCTGTTATTGTTATTACTTTGACTGTGCCTTTCTGATACAGGAGACACCATCCATGTTGGACTACACTGAACCTTAGTTTCATCTGTTTCAGACTTCAGGGTAACTTCTGTTATCTTAACAGGTTCATGCTAAACTCGACTTGATAAGAAGATTGAATATTTGAGGAATCATTTTGATTTCCTTCTATGGTGTACTGGCTAGTTTTGTGTCAACTTGACAGAGGCTGGAGTTATCACAGAGAAAGGAGCTTCAGTTGGGGAAGTGCCTCCATGAGATCCAGCTGTGGGGCATTTTCTCAATTGCCCCTTGTGGGTGGTGCCATCCCTGGGCTGGTAGTCTTGGGTTCTATAAGAGAACAGGCTGAGCAAGCCAGGGGAAGCAAGCCAGTAAGGAACATCCTTCCATGGCCTCTGCATCATCTCCTGCTTCCTGACCTGCTTGAGTTCCAGTCCTGACTTCCTTTGGTGATAACAGCAGTGTGGGAAGTGTAAGCTCAGTAAACCCTTTCCTCCCCAACTTGCTTCCTGGTCATGATGTTTGTGCAAGAAAAGAAACCCTGACTAAGACATATGGCAAAGTAATTTCCTTATGCTCCTAAAACTTATTACCTGAGAAATATGTCAACTAAGTAGTGAATGCTACCAGAAAGTTTCTTGTCTTAGTGATTCCAAGGAGATAAATTAAAGGGAAGCCTAGACTTACATCCCATTGCAAACTCTCACTAGGTATTCAGATATGCCCATGTTTCAAGTCTCCTGCCCGAGTCACACCCTTCTCACTCTATCTGGGAGGATTGTGAGCCTGTGGTAATACCATTTGTTCATCTTTAAGACAAATTTATAGATGGCTTTGTTAGGGTATCTAGACATGCCCTCCTCTAATGAGTAATAATACCCTCTTTGCTCCAGTGTGGATGTACATGTCTCCTTTTCACTTACAATTTCTCTTTTCTATCCCCTTTCCTTCCTACTGTCCTCTAGACAATCCTAGGGAAACTCGAGGGAAACTGGCATTTCCTTTCTCAACTGTTTTCATTCACAAAACTTTGTCTTGATCATTAAAGACAGAGTCATGAATTATTGTTTGTACTTATTATGTTTTTATATTAAACAAGGTTAAAGACCTTAATCATGATTCTCAGAAACCTAGGACCGACAGTTGACCGGCAGTATTAGATGATGAACTGTTGATGACAGAACTGAGTTGTCTCTGACATCTATGAGTACTATTGATTTCTCGATTATAAGATATATAGGAAACAGACTATAAGCTTTAAAGTATATATATATATATATATATATATATATATATACATATATACATATATATATGTTCATAATGCTTCATTTTAAACTGTGTTTTTGTCGATGTCTCCATTTAATGTCAAATACAGACATGGAAGATAATAGATAGGAGTCATTAATCCTGGTTTAAAAATGCTATATGTCAGACATTTTCAAATGGAACTAGTTGCTGTGGAAAATATGAATTCTCAATTAATTAATTCAGACATGTGAAAAGTTACTAATTGCCTGTTTTTCCCCTAGACTGCCCTTGATATATAAGTATTTGTGACCTTCATCATATTCCCACATGAGAAAGGTTATGTTTAATCTAAATTCATTTTTCAAGTGTCTCAGCAGATTTGTGCTCTACTGAAAAAGAACAAAATTCATGTGAAGATGTAAAAGCTATTAATCTGTTATAATTGAGTTCTATTTCCATTGTATCACAGGTTCAGATTCAATTACTACTGTGAAAAATGGAACTTGTATATGTTTGTACATAATATGTTTTATGTGTTTTAGAAATAAGTGCCTTTTCTCTAGTTGTTAATGGGATAATAATGTTACATTTTACATTTTTAAGAATATTATGATGTATTAATCATAGTTACTCAATTTACTTTTCTAAAGTTCATCTATAAAGTTTAACTCACCAAGTAGAAATTCAAGAAATTCATGGTGAGGACATGTGTCCTCAGCGGAACAGGTAGTAGTGGATTCATCACACTGACCCTTGGAAAATTAGTACCTTTGGAGGATAAAGTCAACACGTCAAAACAGATAAAAGAATGAAAATCTGATGGGATTTCCTCATTTATTCAGTTAGCTTCATCAAAGTTTAATGATCATGAAAAAAAAAAACCAAGACCCTTCTATATATAAAAGTACACTTGGATCTAAACACTAGTTTTTATTTATTTGTACAAATATAATGAAACCCACATTTGCTTAAGAAAATTAAAAAATTTCAGATAGCTGAGCAGTGGTGGTGCATGCCTTTAATCCCAAAACTTGGGAGGCAGAGGCAGGTGGATTTCTGAGTTAGAGGCCAGCCTGGTCTACAGAGTGAGTTCCAGGACAGCCATGGCTACAGAGAAACCCTGTCTCAAAAAAAAAAAAATCAGATGGCTGTGGTAGAACATTCTTGGGGTCCTAGCATTAGGGTGCCTGGCACAGAATTTAGGGTCTGACTAGGCTACATAAAAATGTTTAAAATAGCAAGGACTACAATGTATGAAGCTGTCACAAAGTAAAAAGAGAAGAATGTGCTATAAGATGCAATATAGTAGCTGTCTTTATGATTTAACCAGAGCTTTGCCTGCCTGATATTCTAGCCCAGTGGTTCTCAACCTTCCAAACACTGCAACTTTTTCATACAGTTCCTCATGTTGTGGTTACCCACAACCATAAAATGATTACATTGATACTTCATAACTGTAATTTTGCTAATGTTTTTAAGCATAATGTAAATATCTTAATATGCAAGGTATCTGATATGTGACCCCTACAAAAGGTAATTTGTCCCCAAAGGGTCATGATCCACAAGTTGAGCACTACTGTTCTAACTCAAGGAGAAAAGGAAATATAATAAAAAGAGTGAGCACAACTGCAGGAAAAACACTAAAGGGACTGGGAGAATGTTGGTAAAGAGCAAGCCATGCAGGCACAAGGACCTGAGTACAAAGCTCCAGAACCATTTTAAAGGCTGAGGCATTTTAGAAACCACAGGATAGGGAAGGTTCAGACAGGAGAACCCTTGGGCTTGTTGGCTAGCCTAGCTAAGCAGTTAGTAGGTTTCAGATTGAATAGAAGACCTTGTCATAAATATAAGATCAACTAAACACCTCCATATATGTTCTTACACATGTGCAAACACACACACATACACACCACACTCAATCAAATCAAAGCATGTGTATTGTTTATTTCAAACTGCAGAAATTACCAAAAAGTAGAGATCTACCACCTTTACATGAATCCATCATTTAATTTAATGGTATAGAACTAAGTTTTTTTGCTCCTAACTGGTAGAATTTACCCTTTTTGTGTGTGTGTGATTCTTTGCTATTTAAATCGTATCATTGACTCTGTTTAGATTAATGTATCACAAACATGTCTGTCATTTTATATCTATCTCCTCTAAAACATATATGATATGGGTGTATGTATTGAAAATTATCTTACAAAATTCAGAAGCTAAATCCATATCTCATAGAATCAACAATAGCCATGTTGGCTAATCATTCACTTTCTAATTAAAAGGACACCAGGAAACCAAGCCCAACATCATTTTTTCTGTTTTCCCATTTCTTACACATTAGCTATAAACTATGCTTATGAACTTGACATTGAAATATGTTTCCAGGAAAAAATGGGAATATCTACAATCAAATATCTCAAAATGTCATCCACTCAATATGCCTTTATTAAGTGACCAGAATTTTCAAGATATGCTAACCACTGTCGGGAAGTCAGAGGTGATTAACATGATGTCTCTGTCCTCTTTGTGTCTGATCCTGACTGAGAATGTTCATTTTAATTTTTACATTTACTACATTTCCTAATGACACCTATTTTCAGTTGATGACTCTTAGACAAGTGGATTTTTCCTGGTGACTATCTAGTGTATATCAATATCAGCCTTATTTGTGTGATGTCTGGGTAAAGAGGCAAAGGTTTATTCTTTCCCTGACATTTATAGCATTCTGTGGTTCTCTGCTACATAAAGGTTACCAAAATCAAATTTATTCCAAGTGGGCAATATTTAACTGTAAAAATGTCAAAGGAAGGAAAGATGTCTCTATAGGGCAATATTGAAGTGATGGATTGAATGATAAGTAGAGAGTGGTGGATTGTGCATTTTCATTTTACTTGAAATACTTAATAGTTATATTGTATAGGGAAGCCATCCAAGCTCTCTATCAGTTGCTGTATTAGCATGTATTTACATATCTGTTTATTTTGAAGTTAGCACTTAACAGGATCAGGTATTCTTCAGATTTTCTCAATACACTGCATATATCACATTGTTAAAGCAATTATGAAAAATTACCTTTTGGTTATATTTTGAAATCAAACATTTCCAGTTGAGAAGTTCTGACAAAAATTTAAAGTGGGTATGATATCTTGGAACTCAGATCAGAGACTTAAAATAAAAGTAGGCTTACATGTACAAACTCCATGAGAAAGCTACAATCACCATTTGATATACCCAAAGTTGGCTTCCTTAAGTGTAACATGAAGTAATATTATAATGAATATTTTAGTAAACCCTCACATACTAACTCACTGTGGCTAGGTCCAACTATAGGAGTAGGTGATCATTTACCTAGCATGGGCTGATTTGTTGAGATGAAGCAATTTCTCTATCTCTGAATGGAGCAAACCTTCCAATTCTTTTTTTTTAATTTAATCTTTTATTTATTTTTTTTACACTCCAAATTTTACCCCCACACACACCCCATACCTCCTCCCCACCCCCTGTCAATGCGAGGATGTCCCCACTCCCCACCCCACCCCCACCTAACCAGACCTCTAAACTCCCTGGGGCTTCCAGTCTCCTGAGGGTTAGATGCATCTTCTCTGACTGGATGCAGACCCAGCAGTCCTCTGCTCTATATGTGTTGGGGGCCTCAAATCAGCTAGCATATGCTACCTGGTTGGTGGTCCAATTCTTGAAATAAAAAACACGAGGAAAATGTCGTGGAGTGACTCTAACAAGTGAGGGATTGCAAAGGGATATGAACCAGCACTTGCTCACTGCAGAGGGAAGCCAAGGAGGCTGATGATTCAAAAGCTAGCAGTTGCAATTTCACTTTCCACCGTCACAAAAAGAAGGAAATATTTATGGGGAAGATGTGTTCTTAGATAGACAAAAAATAGCATAGTATTATATGCAATACCCTATCATTTGAGAATGTTCACAGCAGGGAGAGAGAAGGGATTTTGGTGAAGACTGGGGCATTTCTCAGTCCTCCTATCTCTGAACCACCTTCCTCAAAGTGTACAAACACCACAAGGACCTCAGTGAACCCCAGGGAATCTCTTCTAATCTGCATACCTCCTTATTCATGGTGATGGCATTATCTGAGTTATTTGTATTACTTTTTGTTTAATGTCTATTTTCTTTAAATACTTGATACAGTTGCTTACTTTCCAACTTTTTCAAAAAGTCATATCTCTCTCTTTCTCGGTATGTCTGTTTCTATCTCTGTCACTTTTTCTCTAACAGTTATAAAAACTGATTCTACAGTGTTTTCCAGAGTATAAGTCTATAGGCTATTTTGGTTAAAAAAAAAAAAAAAAGTATTCCTCTGGGCAGTGTTGGCACATGCCTTTAATCCCAGCCCTTGGGAGGCAGAGGCACGCAGATTTCTGATTTCAAGGCCAGCCTGGTCTACAGCATGAGTTCCAGGACAGCCAAGGCTACACAGAGAAACCCTGTATCAAAAAAAACGAAGTGTCCTAACTTTCCTACCTTGTTTATTCCATCAAAAGAAAAAAAAAAAGACTGATTGGAGTACTTCTATTTTTTTCTGCGACATAATAAATGATAGCACATCAAGAAAATATGATAATTTATTTTTATTTGAGATAGAAATATAGGGAACAGACACTATATACATTATAGTCCTTTGGACTACTCCTTCATAAAATTAAGACCTGATTAAAAGCAATTTTTTATGCAGACATAAGAGAACAACAATGATGAAAACAGTCATGCTATCTTCAAGTGCACACATTAACATTAACATAACCAAGTCCATCATAAACCAACATCTCAGAAACCTTTATGAAGTAAAATGCACCATGGAAAAAAGACAGACAAAAAGCTGTCATCCCAACCTGAACTGGGAAGGTCTGTTGCTGGCCAGCGCTATGAAAGATGGACAAATTAAATGATGGGGTTCAGTAGCCACTTTCAGAGAAGTTAAATATTAATCCTAGCATATTGTAAACCAATCAGGATTAAACTTTCTCAAAACCAGCAGGGTTTTGTTGATGGTGGTAGTAAAGTTTGTTTGTTTGTTTGTTTGTTTGGCTTAATTAATTTTATCTAATTTAATTACATAAGGCTTCTACTCATTCCCCCCATCTCCCAGGAATCCTTCAAATTATTTTTTGTTGTTGTTATTTAAACCACTCAGTAGTTTCAACATCTGAAACATCTTACTATACCCTGAATTGCTTCATCAGTAGTCTTTGTACTCTGTTCTAAATATTTATTCAATAATGAAAAGGGAATCCTTTTTTAAAAAATACTACTACACCATTTTTGTCTTCAGCCATTTGTGCATATCTTACTCTGCATATTTTGTACATATATTGGTCAGTTTCCCTTTGTACCTATAGTATCCCTGTCAGCTCATCCACCAAGAGTTGGAAAATATATGAAAGCAAGGGTCCCTTGCAGGGACCTCCTGAACTACTCTAAGTAGGATGTGAGCAGTGGGATGTTTTTTATTACTGAATGCATGCTGAACATACATCACAGTCATCAGTAGGTAAAACTGGATAGACAGTAAGCACAGACAGGATAGGCTCCCTGGCAGACTACTTGCAGCATGACTACATCCTTGCAAACCTTCGCCAAACTTCTCCCATGACTTTTCACCAACTAATCATGAGGACACAGTGATGCTCTGGATCAAGGGAAGAGATTTTTATCAGACCTCTGGCTTATATAAATTAGCAAGGACATTTTTTCCTGCCTCCTACTTCAGAAATGTTTCTTGTGTCCAGGTGAGTTCCCTACTTCTTCTGATGGTTCCTTGAAGGGTCTGTAATTTATAGGATAATTACTGTCTGAGGAGGATCTTCTGAAGATACATAGGCTGGGGACAAAAAAGTCTACTCCAGACATATACAGAAGCAAAGATCTAGTTTACTCAGACATCTAGAAAATAAGTATATCTTATGATATTTTCAGGTCTTTCGAAGAGATATACCATGCCATTACAGTTAATTGCAAATATGTACTTTAGACATATAGAAAGCATTTTCTCTTTTTTTTTCTTAAACTTTTTTTTCAAAGATTTATTTATTTACTAGATGTAAGTACTAGATGTAACTGTCTTCAGAAGAAGACATCAGAAGAGATGCATCAGATCTCATTACAGATGGTTGTGAACCATCATGTGGGTGCTGGGATTTGAACTCAGGACCTTCAGGAGAGCAGTCGGTGCTCTTAACCACTAAGCCATCTCACCAGCCCCCAGAAAGCATTTGCTTATTACTTGCCTTTGGAATTAATTGCTAGAGAAGTGCCTATTGAGAACTTGTGGCATATCAGGAACTGTGGCTGGCAGATGCCCAAGGATTAAAAATGCTAACTTCTTAAGGTAAAATTAAAATTAGAAAATTTGCCAGCCATGGTTGTACAAGCCTGTAATCCCAGAAGTAAGGAGGTAGCTGAAAAAGAAAACTTTCAAGTTCAAGGCCAACCTAGGCAACTTATATTTTTTTAATGCCTGAAGATATATCTCAGGGGCAGAATATTTGCATAACATGCATGAAGCACTAGTTAAATCTCAAGTATAAAAGAAATTATAATGGGTATGGGACTTCAGAGAAGAAGGAAACATTTCCCCCTTCTCTAGAACTGTGGTCCCCTGATTGCAATCTGACCTCTCCAAGGCTTGCCCTCACTTAATAACTCCAATTGCTCTTCGAAGTTTCATGTTCTGTGTTCTCTGAATTCCTATGCCTGAGAGTCCAATAAATAAACTCATTCTGCTATATGTGGTGATATATTCCTTTAATCTCAGAACTCTAGAGAGAAGCAAGCAGATTCCGTGAATTTAACATCAGCCTGGTCTACATAATGGGTTCTGGGTCATCTAGGCCACACAGTGAAATGTGTCTCAAAAATAATTATTTATTCAACTGTTCTACAATGAACAATTGTTGTGAGCCAGGCAGACCCAAGGCTTTTTCTGAGGTCCTAATGTGTGGAGAAGCAACATAGTTCCTTGTCAAAAGTCATGCTTGGTAAGGCCAGTGATCTAAGGCCAGGCCCTTGGGGAAGCTGAAACTTTTGGATCTTGGGAACTCAGCTTTTTCCCATTAAAGGACTATAGTTATCATTTCCAACTGAACGCTCAGTTTGTAATGTACTTGAAAAATCCTATGTTCCATTTTTGTCCCATTGTAAGATTACTTTCTGTTGACTCTGCCCCATATTTGGCCTGAGACTATACATAAGATGCTATACATCTTACTAAACTCACTTGGCCTAATCCATTAGCTTATGCAAGATCTCCTGATCCCAAAGCTTCTGTCTTCCTTATTTTCACATCTTTATTACTCCTCCTGAGGTACCTGTCACTGAAGAATTACCTTCAAAACAGATCTATATCAGTTTTTTAAAAAGTATTTTTGTGACAAGAAAAACATTAAAGCTAGCTATAAAATCTCCAGCTGAACCTGGGGTGGTACTTAGGAGTGGTTAGAGAAAACCTCTCTGAGGTCTTGATATTATAGTGAGAGGAAGTGATAGTATTAGATGTGCTCATCCTCACAAACATAAAAAACACCCCAGGAAGACAGAAGAATAAATACAAAAGTCTGGACTCTGCCACTGAACTATAGATTCTATCAGAAAGGCTCTGAAATGAGACCACAGATCAGCTTACAGCCCCTGGCCCACATGCACTGGCTTACAATAGAGTGAGTGTGACAGCTGAGTTGGCTGATAACATGTAGATCATGTAGAAGTTAGGATTCTATTTCAACCACACTAGGAAACCATGAAGCCTTTCCAACAATGTAACAATATAAAAAGAATTCTACTAAGGTTAAAAATGAACAAGCCGGGCGGTGGTGGCGCACACCTTTAATCCCAGCACTTGGGAGGCAGAGGCAGGCGGATTTCTGAGTTCAAGGCCAGCCTGGTCTACAGAGTTGAGTTCCAGGACAGCCAGAGCTACACAGAGAAACCCTGTCTCGAAAAAACCAAAAAAAAAAAAAAAAAAAAAAAAAAAAAAAAAAAAAAAAAAAAAAAAAAAAAAAAAATGAACTAAGTTTGGTATAGTGCTGCACACCTACAACCCAGCATTCTGGAGGCTGAGACAAGAGATGTAGGCAGCCTAGATTGTATAAGGAGACTCTTTAAATAAAAAAAAACAAGAAAAGAAAAGCTCAAAGCACTTGGAGTGTTCCATGGGAGTAGTTTGGGAGACTAGAACTGTGGAAATGGGATTTAGGGAGCAATTTTCACAGTCATATGAAAAACTAAATGTTAATTTAGTCTAAGATTTATTGAACATAGAAAAGAAATAAACAGATTCTAAATGGAGCTTGAAAGTAGCCTGAAGAGAAATGGCTAATGCACAGGCTATAAGGAAAGGAGGCATGGAGGGCAACTTCCTGGCTTCTAACTTTTGTCCATAGATGGAAAGGAAGCAAATTAAAAACCAGTGGAGAACCAAACAAGTTTTAAGGAGAGATAGAACGAGGCTCCCTTTTTTGCATGTTAAAATATGTCTATTTTCAAGTTAAGTATAAAAATATTTAGAAGTCCTTTGCTAATATTTGCTGCTAGTGAACCACTTCAGTCTTGGCTTCTTCCTATGCAAGCATAATCCATGAGCAGTTAGATCTTGGAGAGATAATGTAGTACTAATGACATTCCAGAAAAAACATGAGATGCTCTGCAGGAAGCAGAATATAAGGATGCTATTAGACACCTAGGTAGAAGTGTTGGGGGATGTGGGAGATAGACAGGACTGGAATGCAGAGCTGCTGCCATGGGTGAAGAATTGGTAATGTGTTGTCCAATGAATAAAAGCACAAAGAGAAGAATCTAGAGAAATAATAGACATCAACAAAGACTAATCCTAAAGTAGTGACAAGATTAGGAACCAGAAAAAGGATATAAAATAGGATTACCACCAGCAAATGGCAGAAACAAGGGTTCATTAGGGAGAAAATTGCATAAAAGAATAATTTGGAAAGAAGGCAAATTGATCTTACCTAGTAATGACAAATTAGAAAACTCCTTATCATCAATTCAAAGTCACCTGCAAATAAACATCACCAGGATAGAACAAATAACTGAGTTCAAGAAATTGGCCTTTGGTTTCTATGTATGGGGGATGGAAGAGTGAACCAGGCCAATCAGAACCTTGTAAATTAGTAAATAAACTACATAAACTACCCTCAAGCTGGATGAGAAAGTCAGTAAACAAAGGAAGGAGCTGGTGAGTGGGAGAAGAGGGGAATTTAATGGAACAAACTAACTAATGGCCCCAGTTGGTGGAGAAAATGACTGGAAAGAGAGAAGAATGAGGAAGAGAAGTGCTTGAGAGCAAGATGTAGGTGGGCCACTTTTTAATTTATTAATCCTTCTATTTGTTTACAATTCAAATGTTATTCCCAGCCCAGTCTCCCCTCCATGAACCTTCAACTCCATCCTCCTCCCTTTGACTCTAAGAGGGTGCTCTCCCATGCACTCACCCACTTACTCCTTCCTCACCCCTCTAGCATACCCCTTCTCTGGGGCATCAAGCCTTCACAGGATCCCTCCCCTACCACTGATGCCAGATGGGTCAGTCCTCTGCTGCATAAGTAGCAGGAGCCATAGACGGGCTCACGAATACTCTTTGGTTGGTGGTTTAGTCCCTGGGTGCTCTGAGGGGTCCAGTTAATTGACACTGTTGTTCTTCCTATGGGGTTGCACTCCCCCTCCCCTCCTTCAGCCCTTCCCCTAACTCTTTCATTGTAAATGATCCCACTGTGTTTATAACACATGTGTGTGTGGGGGGGGAGGGGCGTTAGTTTAGAGGACATAAATGTTGGAAAAAAAGATGTCGGGACTTGAGGTGCCAATCTCCCCGATGGGTCGTCATGCAAATGCTGACCTAACAGAAGTAATTTTAGGAAGAGGTCAGATAGAGACATGTCAGCATGAGACAGGTGCTACGAACAAATAGTCACTCGGATCAAACATATAAAACCAACTCTGTGTCCTCTGTTGCCTGCACTCACTACTTCATTGAAAGAATCAAATTAATTTTCCCCCAACTTATAGCTTGGAGGTTTCTCATTCTGTTTCTCTACATATAAGACCCTAGAGATTGTCACCATCTGCTAATCACAGCCCTTTCAGACCAACTAATCAAAAAGCATGTGACAATATGAACATTGGATTTTCTTGGAAATTACTTTTGCTATTTGAATATACTTTAGAGTACATCACAGATATAATTTAGTGCATATTCAATTTTGTTAGTAGACAGAAGAAAATCCTCTGAGGTCATAGTCTATTCTTTCCTCTTTCCTCCACCTCCCACCTGCTTTTAAGACCAAACACCGTGAATACTTGTCCCTACAATAACTGTTAAAATTTTTGGCAGAAAGAATTCAATCTCTCCAATACAGATGAAGTTATATTCATAGTTTTCCTTGTATTAACTTGCAAGTTTTGTCAACCAATTATTGTTAAGTTTATAAATATAAAATATTGAATTAAATATTAATTCATTAGAAATAATACATTCCATTTTTTTAACAATTGCCAGATATTGGGCACTCAGGGAGTACGGTGAAAGTTAACATTTTAATTTCTAATAGATATACATTACTTAATCATTTCTATTGCCCAGTGGGATTTTTAAATATCCATTAATTTTAAAAAAAAACATTAGTATAACATGAATATACTTTTATAGGCTTTCTTCTTTGGTTGCTAAGTGTGTTTCCATAGTAACTTTAGTATCATATCCTGCTATTTCAGGCTTATTGATCAGTACTATTCTCAGATTGTTGCATAAATGTGAAAAGTTGTGTCCTGCTTGAGGTTTCACTTTCCATGCCGTTAAATCTGACTCATATGATGCTGCTGTGGAATGGTGAAGGTCAAAGAAATGATATAAATAATTGCACTTGGTAAAGTTATCAAAGTATTTAAAAACACGAAGTATAGTGTTGTTTTCCATTATAGGTATAAGTGTGGTCCTGTAAGGTTCATATGTTTGTCTGACTTCTTCCTTTAGCATATGGTCTTCTGGGTTTATCTTTAATGCTCAAATGGCAAAACTCCCTTCACTTGAAGTTTTAGGTTGTGCAATAACGTGTATGTGTATACACACACACACAAACACATACACACATGTATGTACATGCTTCCATCAATTTATTCATTGATTGATAGACACTGGGTTGTTTTCACATCTTGATTACTGTGACTAGTGATAAAATTTGGGCATATATCTATATCTACCTCTATATCTATCTATATTTCTATTATCTATATCTATCTATATATATACTCTATATATAGAGAGAAAGTATCTCTCTAAATCTATATCTATATATCTATTTACACACACACACACACACACACACACACACATATATATATATGTATATATATATATATATATATATATATATATAGAGAGAGAGAGAGAGAGAGAGAGATTTGTTAATTGACTGACACATTTCAAGCTGAGTAGTCCAACAATTGTTGTTTACATACTGGACAGGTTGAAGACCTACTGAAAACTGCTACATCCATGTAGTCTGAATGCCCCCACAGTCCACATATGGTGATGTATCTCTAGGGGATTCTTAAAAATCTGAAGTCCTTAGTCTACATAGAAAGCTGAAGAAGCTCAGGGGTGGGGGGAATGTTAGTGAAGGATGATAGCAAGAGTATAAACAAACTTACCAGCAAGGGTTGACAGAGCAGGTGAAAAGCAACGTTTCCCTCAGACCTCCTTATATCTGAGCTACCAGCCATGCTTTCCCTCAGACCTCTTTATATCTGTGCCATGAGCAGAAGGTGCCACCTGCCCCCGTTGATCCTTCCAAGAAATACAAATACAAACCTGCCCATCAGAGTGCCTCTTTGTTGATTTCATATCTTTGATAACCAATATCAACCATTATAGGAGAGTATCATTCTGCTACTACATATAGCAGGAAATAAGCTTGATTTACTATATTGCAATTCCACTCACCATGACCCTCACTTATCCCCATCTCATCTTACCAACATCCCACCTTCCCCTTCCCCAATGTGATGTGGCATAGGTGTAGAGCTATCCATTGGAACTAGAGCAGCTTACTTTTACCACCTCACTTCTTCAAGCACCCATCAACTGTCAACAACACTCAGGGGGGACCTAGGTCCCAGGAGCTCTTGCTTTGGCCATTAGTGAGTGTTGAAGGTTCCAGTCTAATGCTCATCAGCATAACGTTTATGATCTCATGACTGTAATCACCATGTCCTGCCCAGAAGACAGCATTTCGCAGCTCTGCCCTTACATTCTTTCTTCCCCCTCTTTGTGGATGGCCCCGAGCCTTAGAAAGGGTGATATGGATGGCTCATGGGAGACTGAGCACTCAATTGTTCTTATTCTCAGCACTTGAATGAATCAAAAAAGTCTCTGCATTTATTGACATCGTTCACTGCAAAAAGAAGCTTAGTCTTACTGATGCTGGTGAACTCGTGAAAGACACAAAGGGGTATTAAGAATAACCTGCCATGTTTGGTTTGGATTTACTAATATTCAGAGTATTGGTAATGTCCAGAGAGCATCATGCCTGGAGGCATGCATTTTTGAAAGAAGTAAGTCTCAACACACATTTGAAATATTATAATCCTTATACTCATTTACAGGAAAACATTTGCTCATACCTTTAACACTTTAAAGAAAATTTCTTAAAATCTGTATAAAGGTTGGTGCATATAACTCTTTATATCTTTAAGTACCAAATATTATAGGCTGTGGAAATAATTCTAAGCCTATGAAAACACCCCTGATAATGCTTTTCAAAACTGAATAATGATTCAATTGAAATGTGAATCATTTGTTAAGCAGATGGAATGCATGGTATTTATAAAGGACATCTTATTTCATTAAGAATTTTTTCAAAATTCCCTTTTCAGTATCTGGGTCACTGTAAGTTCTAGAATGTATTCATATTTCCATCTTTTCAAAATATTATGTTATGAGGCACTTCTGTAAGGGAGAATGTAAAGTGGCAAATCAATTATAATTTGTGCTTCATCAATGAAGTCATGCACATCCAACAGTAGTTATCACATTTACCAGGAGAATAAAGAAGGATAATAAACCAACTTTGTTTAGTATAAAAATATAGCTTATCTATTTGTAAGAGAAAATAATCAGTATTGTCTTCTCTTTTTTATAAAATCATTTTAAAACTCCTTTGTCAATTTATAGTATTTTAAAATTACACTACCAAGAAATAGAGGATACTCATAAGAATGAATTATTTTCAAATGGAAAAGAATGTTTGTAAAATTGTTAACACATATTTTACTTTTAATTTTTTAATTAATAGTATTCTTTATAAGACTGTTTTTTTATGTATAGGCAACGCTACTAATTTTCTCAGAATGACATTTAAGAGGAAGGACTATAATTTAATGTTTGAACACTTGTCATGCTGCTGATAAGGCCCTGGGTTTATTACCTATCACTGAGAAGAAAATAAGAAGTCACAAACACACAAAATAAAGTACATAGTTTTCTAGTGTGTTTTGGTGAAATTCTTGTATTGTCATGATATCTAAAGCTGAACTTTGCTTTTCTGTGTTATATTTGTGTCCCTGTACTTCATTATTTATATCTGATTTGTACTCAATCTTCTTTTGCTCAAATTTAAGACAATGTGTTCCATATCACATAAGTAGATAACCTTAGTGTATGTGAACGCTGCATGTGTTAAGTATATAAGCAAAGGACATGATTTATTTAATCATATCTACACTTATTGTTAGGAATGTTGTAACTTGGTTTCTAAATATACTGGACTTTTTTCTCAGGAACATTCAGTCTTAAATATGGTAACAATCTTCAAAATGATATCTCATTTGTTTTAATCAGGTTTGTGAGTTAACGTTCCTGGAAGTGCATGTCTCTGTGTAGGCTGTTAGACAATCATGCTTAATTATCAGTTGAGTAGCTAATTGAAATATAGTGCAAAGCTTCTTAGATTTTGTTCACTTGTTTATTTGGTGTTTTGTTTCTTGTTTGTTTGTTTGTTTTTTGAAACAAGGATTTTCTGTTTAAAAATCTTGAGTGACCTGGATCTCCCTTTGTAGACCAGGCTGGCCTCAAACTCAAAGAGATCCCCATGCTTCCACCTCCCAAGTGCTAGGATTAAAGCATGTTCCAACCACCACCTGACTCAACAGAGTTCTTCTTCTAAGTCACAAGGTCCGGGAGAAAGTATATGAGATTGTGGAAGCTTAGAAAGTTATAAGAGTCACAAGTCCTCACACCACACCATCACCATAAGTGGAAGTTGCTGAGTGAGAAGACACTCTTCAGTGAAGCGGCCTGTAGGTTCCACAGGAAGCTTCACGAGCCATGGGGCTTTTCAGTGATTTAAAGGCATTTCAGTTACCCATGCTCCCTCAGAAAACTCACTGGTTCTTCATCTTTAACTTGAATGTAACACTCATTTGGTCTGTGATATTTATTGCCTCTCTGAGGTAAATACAGCATAAGTAGTTCCTGTCTCCCAAGGAAACCTCCACCAGTGTAGCTTTATTAGCCCAGAAGGACGGAGTAACATATACGTGGAGTAGTAGATAAAATCAAAGTAAAACAGCTACTTTTCATCCGAATAAAACCTATCCCTGCAGTCTATTTTTTTAATGTAAGTCAAACTCAAGAATAGATAATATAATTTAAATCATTCATAGCATTCTGGAAACCTCACAGGAACAAGCAGTGGCTGAGAGCTAAACAACAAAATTCATCATAAATCTGCAGTATCTTCTGCTGCTCTTAGGGTAGTAATGCCTAATTAAGAGTTATAATTAGAAAGTTACATTATACAACTGATTTTATACTTGAAAGGGACATTTATGCCTCTCTCTCCAACTCCTCCACATTGCAGATGATCTGGCTGGATGTGATTTCCAGACTTCTCTGTGCCATAGCTGTTCATTGATTGCCAGTTTGTCACATGAAGATTTTCCAAGCAAATTTAGTAAGGTGTTATAATATGACCTGTTGAATAGCAAAATAGGGGCTTCCCCTGCCCTCTAGTTTTATTAGTGTTATTTATTATTAGTGTTATTTATTATTTATTAGTGTTATTTATTAGTTTTATTAGTTTTGAGTCATAATGTCAGGAATTAACCTATAGTTTCTGCATGAAGACTTCTCCCTGACTTGTAAAGAGGATAAGAACCTTCTGCCTGGCTTGTGGGTGCCACTCATTTTGGCTTGACTGTGGCACTTACTCAGTGAAATAAAAGCAGTTATAACTAATGGTTTGTTCTCACAAAAAGCCAAACAGAAAGTAAATATCTGGCAGTCATAATTAGCTCAGATAGCATTTTTATCTAAAAGTCCATGGCAGGAATGTCATCTATTGGAAGAGAGGAACAGAGATATTTTATGAAGCATTAGGAATTACTGAGACTGGGTGTATTCAGGGCATGATCTGGATCTGCGTTAATGAGCCTAAACACATAAGCATGTGTTCTCCAGGATTCCTTCTGCCTTCACAAAGTCTACATTCTCCATCCTATATTTTACCACAGAAATAACAAGAGAAATGTGCCTTTGGGAACTAGAGCATCCATAACGTACATGCAACCTACACTAAAGTGAAGCAATACGTTTTCTCTGGTGTGACTATGTTATAGTTGTGTGTTGAAAGGAGGGGATCATCAAAGCATAGGTAACCAGTGTAGGTGAGGAAGATAAGAAGAGTAGCCAGGCAGCAGCAGTGGATATTTTCATGTTGAGTGGTATGCTTGAACCTCTTTCACTAGCATGAGTTAGGACCTACTCGCTATAGACTATGGGATCATCAGATATTACATATCAAAATGGCCTTAAATGTGGTAGTTCCTTTATAGTTCTATACTCTCAACAAATTATTTGTGTTAACGTTGTAAGTAACATAAATAATTGTAAGCTGTTATTTCTCCCATTTTAACAATGAAGTCACTGAGACATAGAAAGCCAAGCATCACAGGGAGGGGTGGCATGGCTCAAGAACTGGACAGTAATCTGTAGGTCTAAAGACACTTTCTTTCTTTTTTTTTTTTTTTTAG
>NW_022196903.1:40926934-40929858 GCF_008632895.1 Mastomys coucha
AGGGAAATGGATGGATCTGGAGAATATCATCCTGAGTGAGGTAACCCAATCACAAAAGAAAAAACACGATATGCACGCTCTGATAAGACACTTTCTTTAATCAGCGTAGTTGAACTACATCCTAAGCTGTTGTTGTAGAGGAAGGGCACATTACAAAACACTGGTCTAATTTGAGAAGGAAATTGTCCAGAAAGCTATTTATAAAACACATTGGGGAGAGCGAAAGATCTACGTAGATATATGGATTCCAGACTGAGAACTTAAAGATAGAGGATGAAAAGATGCAGCATCCAGGAAAAAGTGCCCTAGTGAAGACAGAGAGGATGAGATTCCAGCGAATGTGAGGATGGCACTCTATTTAGCATCATAGCAAGGCAATGCAGAGAGAACGCAGACATGAACCTGCAGGTTCCTTTGATTCAGGTATGAAAGTCATGCACGCTCTCTTAAGTTTTTGGAAATTGGCTGGTGGGTCTTTAACTTCAGTGTGTACTGCAATCACCTGGCAGCTTTGTGAAGCTGGCAGATTGTTAGCTAGTTCTCAAAACTGCTGCTGTAAAGGGAGTGAGGCCTGTGTGTGCTCTCAAATACCCAGGCGGAAATCATGCTTTTAAATGGGATGCTCTGAGGTTAAGAATGGAAGTTCACTTTTAATGCTTTCCTACTGCTGGAGTGGTAAAGGATGAACTGGGGAGAAGGAAGTCACATGAGGAGCCCAGGGGAACCACAACAGGAGCTCAGGTAGGTTGGAATTGGCAAAGGTTGACATAAAGGAGGTCTCAACCTGTGGGTCATGACCCCTTTCGACATGCAGATATCCTGTGTATCAGATAATTACATTATGATTCACAACGGTAGCAAAATTACGGTTATGAAGTAGCAGCCAAATAATTTTGTGGTTGGGGGGTCCACCACAACATGAGGGACTGTATTAAAGGATCCCAGCATTAGAAAGATTTAGAACTGCTGTCTGTTACACAAAATATGTTGCTGCATCTGAATGGAGTGTTCGATTATAAGGACAGGAATTATAATACATCTGTATAAAACTAATGGTAGAGAGGTATGCGGGTTGTTGCTGGAAGCACAGAGTGAAGAGTAGACCCACTAACTAATAAAGAAACCAGAAACCAAGCATATCCGTTTACCGGCACGAGGCACAAGGACGGAGGATAAATGGTGCTTTCTCCCAGGGAAGATTTACAGAAATAGAATGTGATCATTTCTCAGACCCTTTCAAGCCATAGAGTTGAACAAAACAACATGAGTTTTTAACATAACACAGTTGCATTCCCTCACTTTCTATTGGCTCCCTAGTATCTCCATCCATCTGTGTAAAAACTAATTTTCTTGCTCTTGAGAAGAAGAAGCCTGTTCCCGGGAGATGCCGGCCTCCTAACGTGGAGAGGGGTAAGAGTCATTTATCACTGCCTCAGGCCTCTACAGACCTGGTGGAGAATTAAAGGGAAGATCTGGGGACAGCATCTAGATAATAACTTCCTCACACCCGAGGTAGGAGCAGAGTAGTGTGGATGACAGAGAAAACTGGACGGATTTATTCCTATTCTTAACACCTGGCCTAAATCCTAGACTTTTGGCGAGTTCGCAAGACAGTGACAGAGACCAGAGCCATATGCTGTGGTCACAGACTACCTCTCTGCTCTTATCCTTTGGTGGAGCTACACTGGTTTAGTCTGAGTTCTCACTTAGCTTGGTCCAGCACATAGGTGTGGTATCCCCCAGGAATGAAAGAAACACAGTTTAGGATTTGACTTTGTAATTTCAAGGTATCCTTGACTCGTTTCTCCACGATGACGTTAAATAGTCCACTTTTGTACTATGAAACAAGGTTCAAGGTTTTTCTTTCTTGGCGGATCAATCAGCCTGTTCTGTGATATCAAATGCTGGCAATTTACAATTGCTTTCTCTTTCTGGGGAAAAGAACTTCCTGTGTTGCGTTTGGTAATGGCAAAGCCAGCAGGTGGCGCTGCCGCGGATGGTGCTAAGAATGGGTCTGCCAGTGGAACCTATGAACACAGACTGGACAGTTACTCAGCCACCCTTAACATACTGTTCCTTCATTTGTAGAAATGGAAACAATACTTTTGTTGGGGTGCTAAGTAATAAGATTTGAAGAAGGAAACAGCTGTTGCTTACCATCGAACACGTTTTAAATGGAACATGGGCATCCTCTTCCCTACTTCTCTTGTGCTGAAAATGTGATGAAAAAAAAAATGAAATGATGTATTTTGGGAAAAACCTTCATTATCCCCTCAAATTCAGCATTCCAACGAGTAATAAGTTGATCTTTGATAGTAAATCTGGACTATTATGTGCATGTTATGATAAAGGATTACATGGAGATGAAAAAGGATTGTTGACAAAAGAGAATAGATACAGCTGAGATTGGCAAGCATTTCTAAAGGGACCACTCCACTCATGAAATTGCTCCACTCTGAAACTGGCAAACCTTTCTGGAGCAGAAGTAGAAACAATACATGAACTATGGTTGCATTTCATCAGACTGGGCACTACCTCAGCATGGGCTGAATGAAGGGAAAATCCTGAGTCCTGGGAGAGCCTTGTCCTATTAGCTCGGTCATGAGAACTGATTCACAGGAAGAACAGAAATTCTAAGAACCCACAGAACACAGAACGTGGGAAACTGGAGTGGGAGGAATTAAGAGTAGACACCTGCAGCTTAGAGATTTCAACAATGTGAATTTTCCTGATGGTTGATGTGTATGGTGCTTTCTTCTTTCCTTTCCTTTCCTTTCCTTTCCTTTCCTTTCCTTTCCTTTCCTTTCCTTTCCTCTCCTCTCCTCTCCTCTCTTCTCCTCTCCTCTCCTCTCCTCTCCTCCCCTCCCCTCGCCTACTCCCTCCCCTCCCCTCCCCTCCTCTTCTTTTCCCTTCCCTTTCCTTTC
>NW_022196903.1:40930102-40954180 GCF_008632895.1 Mastomys coucha
TTTCCTTTCCTTTCCTTTCCTTTCCTTTTCTAAAAGTGAAATTGAAGTGTGATCTGACTCCCAGAGTATATGCAAAGGTCTTTGAAGATATTGTAGAAAGAGACTGATGATTTGAAACAAGCAAAGTTCTGACAAGACAGAAGAGTCCCATTGGCCTGGGGTTATGGCAGAGTTGAAGGAAGCTGAAGTGGTCCTTTGCTTACTCAGGAAATGGCCAGTGTCAGTCCATTTGAGTTAAATAAAGTGTTCCAAGGAAATAACAAGAATATAAAGGAAGTTGACCTCAGAAACAGACCCCAGGAGTCATGGACTTGAAAGTTTATAGAGCTGTGTTAGCTGAGCCAGTGAGGTGAGTGAAGTAGAGTCAATATGAGAGCACCCCAGGGAATAGCAGTGGGCTGGGCAGCCTGCATCCTGGCAAAATAATGTTAGGAATTTACAAGGTGCTTCTCATACATACTTGTGTCAAGTTTTGTGGTAGACAGTAGGAAGAACAGATTATTGACAGAAGAGGAAAAATTATGAAATGGACTGGTCCCAGATGCCAGTAAGAATGATGGGTGAATTATACTCTCATGCATGAGCATATGGACCAGACTGGGCTTCTGTAAGATTTGAATGCAGAATAGCATATGGCTGAGGCAGAGTAGATTGCTGCTGCTGTTGTTGTGTTGTTTGTATTATCCCTCAAAATAGACAGTAAAGAGGAGGTGGAATTAGGTCAAGGTAGAAAGATATTTGCAAGTGAAGACATTCATAAAGTTCATGTGTAAATAGGTTGCCTAGGGAATGACACACACAACTGCAGTATGTTCTTGGGTGTCTCTCATGAGAGTAAAGAGGAGAATTTTGATGTTAGTGAAGTAAGATAGAGAAATAAAGTAAAAATGTTTTGGGAGATTTGTTGACTATTGTGATAATGCAAAAATATCTTTTTTATAAAATTAGATTATACCATAGATATACATACATAGATACACAAGCATCTTTGTTTTGCTAGCTCCAATATAACAGGACTCCAACTAACTCCACAATGATAAATTACTTCTCCTTGCTTCCCCAAGTGACCTAAATCATGCCTTACTCCCTATACTTGCACTTGAGGAAAGAACAAAGCACATTTGATAACTTGTAATACACTCAACTCACTGTCTCCTTCCACTTTAATATATTAAATATGTCATTTCCTACAGATACTAAAAGTGACTTTTTTCTCTCAAGCAATACCAATAAAAGATTTTAAAGTAGAAAAATATAGTAGGTATTTATTTTCATACATATTTCATGTCCAAGTCAACAGACTTGACTAAATACTGCCTTGTTGGTACATGGAAAATCATAGAAATTACATATTAAACCTATAGCAATGATCATAACAGAAGTCTACAAAATAAGTGACATGAAAATTATCTAATAATATTAATTATTTGTAATTTACATTTACCTTTAAATAATAGTTACAGTTAAATTATCAACATAGCACAGTAGAAATATACCTCTAGCTGCATGCATACCTCCATGAACATCAACTGATGAAACACTATTGAACTTGAGGGCTTGATGTGCTCTTAAACAAAAAGCAGAAATGTCCTTCATATTTTAAATCTTATTGTTGAATTAGAACCATGTGGCATCAGAACAGTTTCCCTGGCTGTGGGTATAGGAGATTTTCATTGGTGTTCCTTGGGTCAGTAGCACTCGTGATTTGCATAGTTTCCCCAGTACTGAAGAGACATGTCATTCCTAACACAGTGAATGGTGTTGGCTTGAAGGCTGGAGATACAGATAGCTATGGGAGTCATGATAATTCCTAAAGAGAAAAAAATTAATTATAATCATCTTGCATAAATCACCATGAGCAATGAGGTACCCATCACCTTGTTGAGTAGCTTAGAGCACTCAGTTGGCTGGGAACTAGAGGGCTTATGAAGCATTAAACTGTGTTGCTGTTAGCTGGATTGCGCTCACTGTAATGTTACCCTGACATAAAATGTTCTGTGAAAGATGTGAAAAATGTTAACTGAACAGACCTCAGAACTCAGAAAAATGATTGTGACATAATGAGGAGCTAAATATTCTCATCTTCCTAGTGTTGACGCTATAGTATCCAAAGGACTTCATTCAAACACTGAGATTCACAAGGAGGAGCTTTTTCTAAAAGACTTAAAGACATAGCTGGCAGGTCAGTTTTTGTCACCCTGTAACCTAGAAGGGAACCTCAATTGGGGAAATGCCTACAACCAATTAATTAACCTGATTGCATGTCCATTGGGGTAATTTTATTTTTTACTGATGACTGATGTGGGAGGACCCAGTCCAGTAGGAGGTGCTCCATCTGAGCAAGTGATCTTGGGTTATATCAAAAAGTAAACTGAACAAGCAGTGAGGAGCAAACCAGTAAGCAAAACCCCTCCAAAATCTCAGGGTTACCTCCTGCATCAGGGTTCCTGTCCTAACATTCCTCGGTCAAGGACTGTGATTGGAAAGTACTAATCCTCTCTTCCCTCAAACTGTGTATGGTCATTGTTTTATCAGAGCAACAGAAACTGGGACATACAGTATCAGATGCAATGTATTAACTGAGAAAGAAATGGAAATAGGATACAACATGGTTCAGTTTGAATATCCTATAATTTCCAAAGTCAGAGATGACAGGTCCTCAGGAGTTCATTGACTAATATCTTCCGTCCCTGGAATTTTATTGTTGGAATACAAAGTCTGGAGATGTCTAGCTCAAGGGAAGATATCAGGAAGCGACAAGCCTCTACCCTTAATAAAGTGTATTTGTATTAGTGGCCGAATTAAATTTGCATCAAGGAGTAAGCTAAAGACAGATTTCCATAAATTTTGCATTAAAATTAAAGTTAAATAGCATCTTTATGAGAAGAGAAACCTGAGACCAGATCCTGAAATCAAAGCAAAAAAGGCTATGGAGCTTTGGAAATTCTGCCAAGGGGCAGGAAGTTCCTGGAGACTGTATCTAGTGCCTGTGTGTCAGCTATTATCTTAGTTCAGAGTACAATGGTCAGTGCTGTTCTAGGCCACAAAAGCTGTGTCTGTTGATTTGATATCCTGGAGCTTTGATCTGTTCTGCTTTCTAAAAGACAGTCATTGAAATACACTGATTCTGGGAGGGACAATACAATCCAGTTAGTTCTGGATTTTCTAGCTCTTATCTATTTAGTAAAATTGTTTTAATGTATGAAGACATACAGGTGCATGCCTGAAATCCATGGAGGCTGGAAGAGGGCATCAGATACCCTGAAATAGGAGTTACAGAGGCTGTGAGCTGTCATGTAGGTACTGGAAATCAAACCTAGATCCTCTGGAAAAGCAGTCCGAGCTCCTAATCTTTGAGTCACAGCTCCAGCACCTGCAACCTTTATCTATCTCCTTTTGTTTGTTTGACTTTAGATGTCTGGTCAGTTCCAAAGAGCTCTGAATTTCTAAAACATTTTGTGAATTTAAAATTTTCTAAGCCATATACATTTATTGTTATATTCGGCATAGGTATCCCACTTGCAAAGAATCAGGAAGGAGGCCGCTGCAATAGCACGAGGTTAATTTTTTTAATTGAAACTAGTATACTAGGGTCACTCTATATATTCGGGACCAGAGCTACCCTGAGGAAACAAAGCTCTAAGTTTTTATACCATTTCAGAATAGAATTTTACAGCTTACAACATGGGCTAGTTACAGTTTACAACATGGGCTGGTTACACTTTATCTTCTTCATTGTTCTTTAGTTCCTATTGACCTTTCTCCTCCAGGTGAGAATAAGACACCTGCATGCGCAGGAGGGGTGGGGGAAATCTTCCCTCCAGGGGATGTCTCCTGGAAACATGCACTCCTTGGGGATGGCTGTTTGCTCTGTAAACTCCTCTAAAACCCTTTGTCTCAAGGATAAGTGGACCTCCTTGCTTTCTGGTATTTTTATGAGGTATCTCCATCTTAATAGCACCATCATAGATATAAAATATGAATAAAATATCAAGAGCATGGGTATCTTGGTTTTATAAAGAACAATTGAATTTTATTTCATTGCTGAAAAGAGTGTGCACCAACATTGGAAGATAGAGGCTAAATACATTGTTTGAAGTATAAATATGGTTTTATAATATGAAACATATTTTGAAAATAACTTAAAATTTCTGAAGAATCATTAAAATATGTAAACACCTGATAAGAAGAAAATAGAGATTATCATGCTTTGATCTTAGCTATATTTCAAAGAAAAATATCAGAACACGAAAGAACCAGGTTCCTATGCTCTGCTCAGCTGATGCAACTTTCCTGAGTGCCTGAGAAACTTTCAAGATACTCCATCACCAAATCTGTTCCTCCAACTTCCCAAGAAAAAAGTGGTCCATTTTTATCCTTTACCCCTAGGATCTTGCCCAGCTCTTTGTCTTAAATATTATACTTCCCTTGTCTTAGTCTGTTTATTGCTATTGTGAAAAGATACTGAAGGTACCAAACTTTACAGAAAAATTAATTTTATTTAGTTTTTCATTTTTTAAAGCCAAATCAGGCAGCCCCAATATTTTAGCCTACCATGAGAACCCCCATAGCTCCATCAAAACAGTATATGTGGCATCATGGTAAAAGTGACTACATTAGATAGACGTCGCATGGACGGTATGACATTAGTTGAATAATATATTTCATTTTAAAAAGATTTATCACTCAAAACCTTCCAGGATTCTGGAATAATTTGGACATTCTTGTAACTAGAAAGTTCTTCAAAATACTTATTCTCTTTCCTGGCTCTAAGAGCACTCATTTTTAACTACTTGATGGAATCTATGACTTCTTACATATAAAAGGATTGCACATTTGGGGTTATCTCAGGGCCTCCAGATAATTGCAAGACTATCTGACTAGATGTTCAGTTAGATAGGTTCTTTCTTCTAGCTCTACTTGATGGTGTATTCTCAACCCATCTACCAACTTGTTCTTCAGAAACCTAAGAGTACTGGCAAATGGTTCTAGCTGGATGCCTAGCCATGGCCATGGTCGCTTTAAAATTCTATAGTAGTCATATTAATTTTTATTATGACTTTTATCCTTATAATAGCTGACTCACGTAGGTTTTTCTTCTATAGCCTAAAAAACTGAATGAAGTATATTTAGTGTTGATTTTTAGGAAAATACAATGAAATTTAGAGCTATTAAGGAACATTTTAGAAATTGGTGGTAGGCTGTATTTCAAATCATAGTTTACCTAGATTTTTAGATTAGGCTGCCAATGTCACCTGTTCAGGAAGAACTACTGTGTACATTCATATACTTACTATTGATTCATTTCTAAAGTTTCTATGGTTTACTAGTATGGGCACAGGAAATGCCAAGAAGGCATGTACAGCCCCCAGGAAATCACACAGTGATGGAATGACAAATAATATCAGTCACTCTTCTAATGCTCATGACTTAGAGGATACCCCACCACCCAGAGTAAGGAAGCATGAGACATACTGGTTGCTTGACTAAGGTTCATAGAAGACTTCTTAGATATCTTATGTTGATATAGGACCAAGACACATCAAACAAACCAGATGAAGAAACGGTGGGAAAGAATGGGACTGGAGAAAAGATCCCATATGTAAGGGGAAAGAGGGAGAAACACAGTGTCAGAGGTTATTGGTTCCATGATCCATACAGAGCCACATTCTATTACAAAGACAGGATGAGAGAGAGACTGACATTCATTTTAAGTAGAAAGATGCAAAGCAGAGAGATCATAGTTCTACTAGTGTGGAGAATGGGTCCCAGAAGTAGAAGTACTGGGTGCTGCTCACCTGAGAGTAGACTGCTTTAACTTTGTCTGTTTCCTGGATTTTAATTGTTCAAACTGTGATGCACCGCCTCCCCCCATCCCAGTCAAGTTTATATTGATGGAGATGGAAGATCTAAGGCTCTTCAATAGCAGAATATGGATATTTGGAGATTGGGTCTTTACAGAGGTAATTAAGATTAAAAAGAAGAAGAAGCCACAAAACAGTGTCCCCCCCCCCCTCCCAGTCAATATAAGTCCTTGTAAAACAAAATTAAGATGGAGATCTACACAGAGTAGAGATCATGGATTCAGGTTAAGATGGTAAGAGAGCTCTTTCAAGAAAGTGCCTCTGATACATGGATCCCATACTGTGTTTAAATGGTGACTGTCAATTCAAACTAACATGATTCCAATGTACCATCAAGCCAGTGCCTGACAAACCTCCCCTGTGGAGAGAATCAGACCCAACATGTGCTGAAATTACTAAACATATAAAAATAAATAAATAAAATTTGGTAAAAATTAAAATGGTAATTCCAGTATCACTTTTTGTCTTGTACTTTTCTAAGAAAATAAACTAAAAATAAAAGTTATATCTTTCAAATTGCCATACACTAAAAGAAAAATTAGCTTGAAGCCCTAGAAGGAAGGCACACTACTTTAAATTCAGCATAATCTTCCATACAAATCTCTGGTTGAGTGGAATGGAAGATGTTTTCCCGCCTGAACTGGGATGGATAAAACTCCACTTAAGGTCTCTTGACAGTCTTTCATGCCCACTTGAGAATCAGTCATGTGGAATGGGCCATCCTTACTGCCACTGGCAGAAGCAACTTCCCCTTCACTTTTATGCAGTATCAAGAATTACAGAAGGGAATGAGCTTGAAAGAACAACTAATGAATGAGCTAACACAGCAGGAATAAGGCTCCAAAGGGCTAGTGAGTCTCAAGGGACTCCAGCTCAGAGCTGAAAGCTAACTCAAGATGTGTTGTTGGAAGGATTTGCTCACTGATTCATTCACTCTGGTTAAGGAGTATGAGTAACTTAGATTCATTATTCATTTTAGTAAGAGGAAATATCTCTGAAAATAGAGAAAATAAAGAAATAACCAAAGGAACTTGTGGATTTTCCTCATTGTCACTGATATTGGCAAACCCATAGAAAGGCTTTTCTTAGAAAATTTAGAATACTCAATGATATTTTAGATGCAATAATTCTCAACTTTCCTAATACTGTAGCCATTTAACACAGTTTCTCGTGTTGTGGTGCCCCCAATCATAAGATTATTTTCATTGCTATTTCATAATTATAATTTTGCTACAGTTATGAATAATAATGAAAATATATGTGTTTTTGATGCTCTTAGGCCTCCCCTATGAAAGGTCATTGGACTCTCAGAGTGGTTGTGACCCACAAGTTTAGAAATAGTGTTCAAGACCAAATAAAATATCTGCTGTGATGGAGCAATTCTTGGAAGGCACATACTCCCGCCCAGCTCTTTCAACAAAGAAGCGCAATATTAAAGGATGTTAAAATGTTTACTATAATGCTGCTATTTTTATTTGCAAAATGAATAGCCTAATTAAGAACTATCTATTGTTTAGAAATGGAAAGACAAATGGCCCAGCAGTGAAGAGCACTTTCTATTCTTGTAGAGGACTCAAGTTGGGTTCTCATCACCCATATGGTGATTGACTACTGCTTTTAACTTCCAAAGAATATTTCCTCCTTTCTGACCTCTGCAAGTCAGTACACTTTTAGTTATTTAAAAACTTAAGCTTGAAATATTTATAGAAAGTTTTCAAATTTGTGGAGAATTAAATAAGCAAAAGCTACCTCAAAAACTGGAAAATGCACTATTTTATACCTGTATATTTTTAAAACATATTTAATATAAAATAAGGAAGTATTTGAAAATGTTTCCTTAAAAATTTAGAATAAGTACTTCAAGACAAACGGAAAACTTCATTATTTTAAAACCTATTTATAAAATCTACATTAAAGTTTATTTTATTATTAAATTAAAATAATAATCTAGAAAATGTTCTCAGTAAAAAAGAAACACAGATAAACTTTGATTAAGAATAGTGAGATCAGAATGAGTGTGATACTGTGATACTTTTCCTTGTTGCTCTGACAAAGTACTTGAGCGTAGCAGTTTAAGGGAAGGTTTTATTGTGGCCACTGTTTGAAGAGTACAGTCCAGGCTGGCACAAGGCATCGGTGCAGGAGTAGGAGGCAGCTGCTCCTACAATGCCCACAGCCAGGAGACAGAGCGAAGGATGCTGGTGCTTCCCTGTTGTCTTTTCTACCCAAGGCCCACCAGCCCATGGGATGCTCCTGTATGGAATGATGGAATTATGGCCTCTAACTTTAGTTATGCCTTTCTCAAAAACCCTGGAAAGCCCAGAAATTTGTTTCCTATATGTGATTCTAAATGCCAATTGAGTTAACCGTCCAAATAAGTTTCTAATGTCTTTTATTCAAGTATTTTTTTTTAATGTTTGAGGTACATGGATTGTAAGTAAGTTACAAATTTCAACATTGAATTTTGCTGTTGTCATTGTTGTGACTGAATAACTTTAGGTTTTTACTCCTGGAACTAACTCAGGCATCATGTAATCCTATGCACTTTGTGTATTGACGGTCATTTACTGTGCTCATTTATTATGTGAATACTGAGTATAAAACCCATAATGATCCTTGTTCATTAGAGAAAGACCCTTAAAATTCATCTCAGTAATGCATTATAAAAAGGAACCATTGTAACATAATTTCAAATTGTTTAAATGAGGAAATAAATAGGTGATTTTGGCTCACCAGAACCCAGCCAGGACTTAACCAGAGAGATCTATTGCTCTCAGATGGATTAATCTGTGTGTTTTTCAACACTGTTCCATAAGATAAGGGCAAATACAGACTTTCCTCGTAGTGCATGGGCTGCTAATCTCTGTAATTAAGCATATTAAGATTTCACAGCAAGAAGTCCCATGAAAATAAATTCAAGTTGAGAATAGACATTTAGAAACTCAAAGCTTTAATTTTCAGGTAATATACTATGAAAGTTAATAGTATCCTCTATTTCAAACTCATTTAGTAGTTATTCAAACATATAACAATCTCCTGCTGGTTTTTAAATGGTTTAGTTTTTTTTCCACATTGTATGCTTTTTCATCAATGACATTTTTTCTAAATTTTGATTTAATCAACTTTCTTTTTCAATATTAAAGGAATATGTGTTTTTCTCTCTCTCTTTCTCTGTGTGTATGTCTGTGTGTATATCCATGTTTTTGTGTGTATCAGCATGTGTTTGTTTGTCTCCAAAGTCTCTCATGTCACCTTGTATGTGTGTGTATCAGTGTATATATCTCCATATGTATGTCTATGTGTGTGTGTGCATATCTATATGTCTCATGTATGAGTGTGTTTGCATGTGTGTTTGTGTATGTGTGTGTTTATGTGTGTCACAACTAGCCACATTTTCTCTTTTAATTTGTGTGATCCTTCAGAATAATCAGTCTTCTGTGACCACCCTGGCATGAAGGTAAACACCAACATCCAGGAAGCCCTGAACACTTTGGAGAAGACAGAAAGCAAGTTCTAAATTTCATTCTACCATTTCCTTTTCATAACTGGTGTCATCAGCTCAGAAATATGGAATTATTTAAGTAGCAGTCTCATATTTACTGAGAAGAAAAAGAACAGTGTGATGATTAGTATAAAGAAATATAACAGGCCTTGTTTATGCTGATGAGGACTCAGTCATATCAGAAAACCAGAGAGGAAGCTCAAGGCGCCATGGGGAAGTAGATCCCCTTGGTTTTCTAAGCCACCCATCTGCCTATTTCTGTCACTATGACTTTCATTCTCTCTCACTTGTTTACTGTCCCTCTCTCTCCATCCAGGCTCACCCCTGGCTGTTTCCTTTTTCTTCAAGGCTAGCTGGCACAGAAATTTTGTATTCTTTTCTGACTTGATTATATTCTGCTTTTCTTGCGGTAATCAGCTCTTATAAGAGAAGCCAGACAAAAGCCAAACAGGTAGGGATACAATTCAGCAGAGAATTCCCACATTTAGGAGACCACAAATAAGCTACAAAGAACTGTCCAATGCTTGCTCATCGTCAAACAGCAATGTACCTCTGCCCTATGCTGTATGCTACAGCCTGTGCTTTCCAAGGCTATGCACTGCACAAGAATCCAGAACAAAACCCAGAACCAACAATGCTCCCTGCCTCAGTATACATAGGCAGGTGTGCAGCTGACTCACTTGACCATGCTTTCCTGGCAAGAATACAGGTCTTCCGTGTGTGGGGGTTAAAACAATCATTCTGTAAAAGTATATTTTCTGAAATACTGTGATTTTTGCAATTGTGTGGAGAATGAAACATTCTCATGCTATCATTCTGTAATTAATATATACATATACACATACAGTGTACAAACACACACAACAGATATCTATTATATGGAAACAATGTTGATGTACATATTCTCAAATGGAGGCTATGTAACTGTTTGTGTATGTTCATATTTTAGAAACGTGAAGGTGGATTTAGGAGACATAAGAGTACTGTATCAGATACACATGTGTAAAGTAATGTTAATATTCCCAGAAGTCCAAAACCTGAAGCTTAGATGATTTCAATCATTAGTAAATCCAGCGTTTGGACCTTGATGCTGCAGGGTCTGCCTTCAGAACTTCTACAACAGAAGTGGAGGCCTCCTCTATCCCTGTAGAAGTCCCTAAGCCATGATGGTTTGCTTTCTCTCCTCTTAAGAAGTGAGGGACCATTTCTTCAAATTCCTTCAGGGAAGTTTAATCTTCACCAAATACATTCCTTAGAATAGAACAGAATAAAAAGACTAATTTCTGACACATATTTTTATGTATTCAGATGCATGAAAGTATTTCTACTGCAGATAGTGTTTGACAACCTGAATAACTTTAGGTTTTTACTCCTGGAACTAACTCAGGCATCATGTAATCCTATGCACTTTGTTGTTAATCAGATATTTTCTTTATTTACATTTCAAATGATAGCTCCTTTCCAGGTTTCCCCTCCAGAAAAAAAAAACCAAAAAAACAAAAACAAAACAAAAACAAAAACAAACAAACATAAAACCTGTTTCCTCCCCCCTCACTCTGCTCACTAACCCACCCTGTCCTGCTTACTGGCCCTGGCATTCCTCTACACTGGGACATAGAGCACTCACAGGACAAAGGGCCACTCCTCCCATTGATGACCAACTATTCTCTGCTACATATGCTGCTAGAACCATTAGTCCCACCATGTGTACTCTTTGGTTGGTGGTTTGGTTCTTGGAGCTCTGAGGGTACTAGTTAGTTCATATTGTTGTTCATCATAAGGGGCTGAAAACCCTTCAGTTCCTTGGGTCCTTTCTCTAGCTCCTTCATTGGGGACCCTGTGCTCAGTCCAATGGATGGCTGTGAGCCTCTACTTCTGTATTAGTCAGGCACCATCAGAGCCTCTCAGGAGACAGATATATCAGGCTCCTGTCAGCCAACACTTGCTGGTATCCACAATCGTGTATTGGTTTGGTGATTGAATATGGGAAGGATTCCCAGATGGAGCAGTCTCTGGATTGTCCTTCCTTCAGTCTCTGCTCCATACTTTTTCTCCGCATCTCCTTCCATGGGTATTTTGTTCCCCTTTCTAAGAAGGATAGACATATCCACACTTTGATCTTCCATCTTGAGTTTCTTGTGGTTTGTGGATTGTGTTTTGGGTATTCCAAGCACCTAAAGTAATGTGTAACATCCTTAGTCATCATGGAAATGAAAATCAAACAACCCTGAGATTCCACCTCACAACAGTCAGAATGGCTAGGATCAAAAAGTCAGCTGACAGCAGATGGTTGTGAGGATGTGGAGAAAGAGGAACACTCCTTCATTGCTGGTGGGATTTAAAGCTGGTCCAACGACTCTAGAAATCAGTTTGGCAGTTCCTCAGGAAATTGGACATAGTACTCCCAGAGGACCCAGCTATACCACTTCTGGGCATATACCCAGAAGATGCTCCAACATGTAATAAGGACATATGCTCCACTATGTTCATAGCAGCCTTATTTATAATAGCCAGAAACTGGAAACAACCCTGATGTCCCTCAACAGAGGAATGGATACAGAAATGGACATTTACACAATGGAGTACTACTCAGCTATTAAAAACAATGAATTTATAAAATTCTTAGGGAAATAGATCTGAAGAATATCATCCTGAGTAAGGTAACCCAATCATAAAGAACACACATGGAAAAACTATTTCTTTTTCTTAAAAAATGCTTGTGCCAAGTTTGTTTTTATCCTCATAGTCAGTTATCATCTTCTGAAATTCTTTTCTCTGGCTCCTGCTGTCAGCCTGACTTTAAAGATGTTGATAAGACCCGTTCCCCCCCCCCCCCCCCCCCCCCCCCCCCCCCCCCCCGCATAGGTCATTGTTGAGGAAATTTCGCAATAGGTGAAGGGGGCTCTCACTGAAGTACCTCCTGATACTCCCCAGAGCATTTTATCTAGAAAATAATTGGAAGATATACCCCATGAAATGAGCCACTTATGCCACATGTTCCAGTTGACTCAGCGCCTCTGCCTCAGCACATGACTGCAGAGGAAGTCAGTCTTCTGTCAACTGAAAACTTCATCTCTGACACCAAATCAATCTTGCCTCCTTTAAACTATTTCTTTTGCAGATATTTGTTCAAACACTGAGAAAATGTTTTCTAAAATCTCCACAGTGTGCTTATGTACATACAAGCAAACACAGAAATATTGATTTAAAACATTTACAGATTCTTTTGAAAATCTTTTTAAAAATCTATTTAGTATTTATATAGTCCTTTGGTAGCTTTCTGTGGAGCAGACATAACATAAATGCCTATTACTCATCTCCTAATCTTTTTATTAATATGGCTTTTATCTATTTGTCAAATAGTTTTAAAAAATTGAAGGGGAAATTGACACTTGAAATCCATCCATAATAAAACAGTTTTCAGGTATATGGAATGATTGTTTTCACAACTCATTTAAATGCAACATTTACAACTAAGTATGTGTGGATTCTGTTACATAGGAATTTTTCTCTTTAGTTTTAGTCTCTTTTTGTTTAGTTGTTGTAGATTAGATTTTAGTATATCTTGGTTTGAGCTATTCTATAATTTTTTGTTATTGAATTCTTGCTGTCATAATATTTGTGGAAGGTTTAGAGTTCTAGATTATGTATTATATGCATTTCCAAGCTACAAGTTTTCCTTTTTGTGTTAAAACATTCTTTTTAGTGTTTTACATTGCTCATGACTCTCTCCTATTGCATTCATCCTTTGATTTAGATGACTCCCAAGCTACCACTCCTCCCATCTTCATCAAAGTTTAATTGACTTTGGTAACCCTTGTCTATTCTAGACACTCTGTTTCAGTATTTTTACATGTTTCACCTTTGTGGATGATGAACATCTTGTATTTCTGTTTTACTGCCATAAATTTCCTCTCATTTTATTCTATCTTAGATTATAGTTATTACCCATTTAACTAGACAGGTAAGAGACTACTTTGACACCATATATATTTTGAGATTATCTTTAATAATCATTATTATAACCCATTAATCTTTACTGTTTTTCTATCATAAGTTTTACATAATTCTGCTTAATAAAATGTATCTTCAACATTGCTTTCTAATGCAAATATTTATAACTCTAAATTACATCCCAGTGGTGGGAAAAGTAGTATTCAATATATAATATTCATTTGCTTTATTGTGTGAGTGCTGGATGAGTCATGCTTGTTCTTTCTTATATGATATTTCCTGAGTTTTGCCACAACCAATATTTGTTACTAGGTGACACAGACGGGGTTCATTGCGGGGGACCTCTTGTTCCGCGGGATGAGAGTCCTGGTCAGGTGGGCAACAATTTGTTTGAATGACAGACAGAGTCGACACAAGGGAGCACTGAATCTGAATGTATTTCTTAAAAATGGCATGAGGTTTTTACAGTCATTGCAAAAGAGAAATGAGAAATCTGGCAGCTCATCAGTTGAGGTATATCTGAAGCCACCTGAAACACACTGGGTCTAAAGGAGCAGCCATCTCCTCTGGACTGGTGCTGCACCCCCTGGGTCCAAGCGCTCTGGGCCCCAGGAGGGGGGGGGCGGTGCTGCTGACTGCATGAGGCTGGAAGCTTGAATCTGAATGAATGAATCTGTCCATGTCTAAGTCTAACCCCGTGCACAAAGTGAAAACCAGGCTTATATGGTATACAGAAAACAGGGCGAATGACAAAAGTCATGTAGGCAAGTAACAGTCACATCAAGGTCAGTAAGATCAGGTATCCAGGTGTGAAGGGGAAGAGCAGTGGTGCCCTCCCCGCTGGGGCTATTTTGGTATTCCCAAGCTAATTCTCTGGGTCTGCTGGAGGCAAACAACAGGAAGTTCCAATCTAGCTGGTATATAAAATTACTTTGGTATGTAAAACAGTTCTGTCTTCTATGCCCTGAGAAGTCTAAGTATGTTAACAGTAAGCAATAGTGCCTGACTTCTGTTGCTAACTCTGAGGACATCCTATCTGATAAGGCAGCTTCCTTGTGAGAAATTCCAAGCTAAGGATAGCTAGGTAATAAATTAGGATATATTGGAACATTGTGCTGGCCAGGGAACAACTCCCCCTTTTTTGGCATTTACGAATCATTTCTTGGGGTACCTTTATGCCTGAATAAGAAGGCGTGTTGACAATTGGAAAGACTAATCTGGAACACTTCTGAGTTAGGAGATGCCAAGCACTGACTGAATACCCAGGAGGCACAAACTCCCTTTGAAGTCATAACACCTCTTGTCCTTAATCAGGCTTTTACTCCCGATATTGCAGACATAACTGGAGTAGATGAGTGGGCGTGGCAATTAGGCTTTTCTCTTTTCAACATACTGCTTTGAGGTACACTGCAGTTTCTATTGTACCAACTCTCTCTAAATATTGTCACACAGGACAAAAGAAAATGGAAATTTTATTTCTATCAATCTGAACCACCAGGGTAAACGAGGTGCTATATTTTGTTTTGCATAACCTTCTTTCCCTCTTAGCCCTGTCTAAATTAGACTCTCCAAAGTTCTCTAGTGCTACACAGTGGAAGAGCTCTTGACCCTTATTATTCTGTCCTGCTAATGCACTCACAGACCTGAATTACTAAATCCTAGGTGTTTCTCAATCCAATCTATTTCACAAACAAGATTAAACAGCACAAACACATATGTTCATAATCTTATACCTAAAGTCATATGTTAGTATTGCCTTTTTTAAAAGCAAGATGTATCACACTAATTTAAGACGTTAACAGTAGAGGAATTAGGACACAACGTATAAATCAAGAAGCTATCAGATCCCCTGGAACTGAAAATACAGGCGATTTCTACCCACCATGAAGATGCTAAGAATTGAACTTGTATTTTCTGGAGGTGCAGCTAGTGCTTTTGACTACTGAGCCATCTCACTGGTCCCAATATAACTGATTCTATACACGATACATTTCATGGTTAAACTAAAGTATATTTTTGTTTTTAGTATAGAATTAAGTATTGTAAATATAATTCTAAAATATCCTCTTAGCAATGAAAATAGGAAAAATGAAGCTGTTTTAAGGCAATATACAGTAAACAAGGGCACTGTATTCTTTTTAACTTAATGTATTATAAGGAATCAATACTCCAGTGTACTGTTCAATAATATTATCGTTTATTTAAAATATAGTTCCTTTTTAAAATAGATGTTCTAGTTTGGGGAAAAAGGGAGTATAATGGCTAGGTTTTTCAGTGACAGCAAATCAAAAGTGTTTATTCAATGGCTATGAAAATGGAGGAGCAGCAGTGTGGCTTTGCACTAAGCCCAGTGTTTTAATCAGCCCTTTAAGAACTACCATCTGTTACAGGTCTTTGATGAGCTTTGAAGATAATAACCACTAAGTATTTTAGCATAGTATTCTTCTTTGCAGAGTGAGCAGACCACGTCCTTACTTATGCTCTGATAAACCATTTAGTTGGAGTGGAATCATTTTCATAAGGTCTTACCCTGGGTGACTGAAAATATTGGTTACCTTGCCTTCAGGGGATCTCATCTCTCCATTCTTGGTGAACTCCTTCAGTTTTCCTTTCTTCTGTCCCTTATACTTTATTGAAGTTATTTAAAAGGAACCATATTGTCCTTCAGTTTCATACCTCTATGGAATCCCAATCCATTTTTATAGAACTTTTGTTCAAAATGTATTTATTACTCATATTGTTAGTCATTCCTACATGACTTCCCTAGTAGTTACTGTATTTTTCCTGGAGAATTTCTATCCCCTGAATTTTGTTTAGAAATTTTTCTCTGATCTTTCAACACTCTTACTGAAGCTAAAGTCGGGAAAAAAAATAAGAGAATGCTGGAAAGATCAGATTGATGAAATTGTATGAATCATTAACAATAAACTATCACAGTCTAAATATCTCCCCCAAAATCTACATACTTGAAATTTAATTTCCAGTGCTATAGTGTTGAAAAATTGGGGCCATAAGAATAGGTCATGCTCCAAAGATTCTTTTTCCATGAACAGACTGATGTTATGGAGAAAGAGTTGATGCCCCCAACCCACATATGAGTAACTCCCTTCTGTATCCTGTCATGAGATCCTCCCCAGATGCAACAAATTGACTTTGGACTTCTTATCATCTACAGCTATGAAAGTCACATCTCTGTATTTTATAAGTAATTCATTCTCAAGGATTCTGTTATGAAAAAGATGACAGATTGAGAGGCTATCCATATTCCAAATTTGGAATTTGAAATTACATATTTGACCATTTTATAATGGCTACTATAAAGACAGATATGCATATGTATACATATTCTGAGGTTGTGCAATTAATGTGTGGGAAAAATGAGGACATAATGAATGTAATCTACATAATAATAAATGTATCATCATTAAAATATATTATGAGGGCTTGAAAAATAATGATCATATTCCTACTAATGAATGCTTCAAATTAGTTGCATTAGTGAAAATAATGAACTGTTTAACCTATAAATTCTGTTATTTGAAATAAAAACTTTGTTTGATAGCTTAATTTTATACCAAGCTATAAAATACCATTTAAAGAAAGGTGGTTTAATTACTGAATAATTTCTTCCTATGTTGGATGCAAAATTAGTTGGGAGATATGATTAATTCTTCTAACAACAGAATTGAAATGAACCCTGGAGTTATTTGTTTTTACTTACGTTTAAAGTCCTCATGCTGTAGTAAAAAGTATAATAAATTAAAACAAATTATGCATATATTAACAGTTCTTAAGTGTATAATAGAGGGTCATTATTACAAGATAACATATGCTAAAATGAATGGTAAGATTCCAGGTATATTTTCAGATGAAGTTTCTCCAATATTAGGATGTTAAGGGAATAAATTCTCTAAGGTACCTAGAATTTTAGAAAACAAAATATTTGCTTTCTTTCTTTTTTTTTCTCAGAGAAATACTATAAAGAGAAGTATCTATATAGAGACTTAGATGTTTGCAGATAAATATATGGGATATCTAGACTGATAGATGATATAACAATAGACACACAAACACATAAACACGGTATGGGAGGGTGAATTGGAATTGTCCCACATGACTCTGATGATTAAGAATTCTTAAAATTGTCTACCAAGGAGATGAACTGGAGAAGACCAGGATAGTCTTGGTGGTATCTTAAGTCTAGGTATAAAGACCTGAGAACAGCAGAGCTGTTCTTCACACCTGGTTGTTGAAAGTGGATGTCCTATCTCAGGAAGCAGATGACTTACTCTTTTTATTCTCTTCTAGTGCTCAGTGAGCTGGATACTGCTATCCACATTGTTGACATACCTTTTTACTCACCTAACAAGTCTGAATGTTTATCTCCTCCAAGAATACCTTCATAGAAAGTTCCAGAAGTACCTGCCCTCTGTGCATCTCTTAGTGTTCTTTTATCTGCCTGTCTGTCTATCAGTCTAATCTCCCCTACTCCTTCTTTACTTTGTCATCCATCTTTCCTTTCATCTCCCTCTCTTTTCCTCCCTTACCCCACATATCTTCATAGCAGCCAATGATTCCCTCTATAAGCATATTAGTTATTCTAATTTTCCATATTCACCAAAGTTTCATGGAATCAGTATTTTGATAAGTGGGGTTTTATTTTCTCAATCCTCTTACTTAGATCTCTAATACATTTCTCTTAAGTTACTGAGCCAGAAACAACTCTGTTCCACACAATTTTTAATCTTCCATCATTGCCCAGTTATAGCAAGCAAAGAGCATACCATTTGCTAGAGATTTATTGTCTCAAACTAAATTGCTTCAAGTTAAGTAAAACATTTTAAACATTAAACCCTCAATACTCTTGGCTATGTTTACTGTATCCTAAGGCCTTTAAATAGAAGCCAAGATTTAACAGTTTTGTAATAATTACAGAAGTAACTATGGAGCCCATTGCCTTCTATAATTTACAACTGTAAATTACAAATTATCAGTGGCCATAGTAAGATCTAGAGAACTTCATGAATGAATCATATTATGACTGAATTAGAAACAAACACTTCCTGGGTTGTCTTTATTTTATATGTCTCTCTATATATATTTTAACATGGTTATTTGTTTTCAAAAATATTTTCTACGAGCTCAAAAATGTGGACGGAATAAATAATACTGAGCTAAAGAATGTGGAATGAATAAATAATACCTGATAAATATAACTTTTGACCCAGAAAATCATATTATTAGCCCAATAATACAACATACACGCATATACCCCAAACACACATGTATATACAAATGCACAGAACATAAAATGAAATATATACTTTAAAATGCCAGTAGAGGAAACAGTCTCACCTATGACCACTTTGAAGTTCAATACCCAGCTGACAGTGTTTACGTCAAGGGGAACTTCAAAGAATCATGTTCTCTTCTCTCTGTCTTGCTGCTCAACCACATCCTACCATACAGCTTTAGCAATTACACCCTCTAGAGATTCCTCATGATTATCTTCTTTACCCATCACATACCAATATCCATTTTAACCTTTTTACTATCTCATATATTTCTACTCTTGTACTGTACATTGCTGTGCTTGTACATTATCTCACAAGTTATTCATACCTAGTCAGAAATCTAAGTGAATACTATTTTATGCCTACCGCTATAGTAGTTATTGAATATGCAAACAGAGGCCACATAGATAGTGACTACTGCAGTATTTTTTTTTAAATGGGAGGACATGGACAACTAACTCAATACTTTGTATTTTTATTTTTAATTTGATATTATAAAATAATTATTCTCTATTCTGTTTCCTCCAGAAAAGATAAATTCTATAAAAAGAAATAACACAAATCAGTGGACAAGTCCACTGGTCTTTGAAAGCTAAAACTTCAAATAGTCATAAGGCACAGCGTAGCCCAGAAGATGATGGTTGAACAGGAACAGCAAGGATATAACTCAGGTGGACATAAAGAGAAAATGCTCTCCAGGCATGAGAAACTGAAGATGCAAAAGCCCTGAAACAGGAAAAGTTTCAGCATAGTCTGAGAAGACTGAGGAAGGCAGTATGGAGAGATTAGAGCACATGAAGTCAGATGGTCAGAAGTGGAGAAGAAGAACATGAAGGCCATTTTCTTCTAAACTGCTAAAGCACAAAGTCAGTTTCTACTGTAAATGGTAAAGGAACATCTGTGGGTTTTCAATAGAGAGTACACATGACCCCAATTATGATTTTAAAATGCAGTTTCAACCTGCCACATTAGAAACAGATTTAAGGAAACAGGTCAGGGCAGGGATTCCAACTGGGGAACTCTTAAAATCTCCTGGTGACGGCATCAGTGGGAAGTGTTAATTATGAATGTAACATGGAATACACAGGGGCCAGGGGGAAAGAAGGGAGCTCAAAGGTATATAAATTGAGAGAGAAAGAGAGGTAGAGATAAGTAGATGATAAATTAGATAGGTAGGCAGGCAGGCAGACAGACAGACAGATAGATGATAGACACATATATGTATACAGCCATACATAGTACCCTGAGATTCAGAGATATATGTGGCTGACCTCTGAAATAGAGAGAATTCCCAATATGATATACTTGGTGTTGTGAGACTACAATAGTTAAGGCCTTGCATGCTAAAAGAACAAGAAATGGCTCCACTACTTGTATTCTAATGTTAAACAGCTAGTGAGATGAGGAAGTAGAAGAGCAGATGGACAGGGGAAAGGCTAAGCACTGATGCTCTGGATGCTAAGCATGAAGTCAGCTCATAAGACATTAGAGAAGAAAGTAGGTCATAGTTGCTAAAGTGCCAACCAGGTGAGAATATCAACCACCTCCTTCACAAAGGGGCTGCCTGTGGAACATGCACAGAGTACTTAGATGTACCTGTTTCAGGTAATTTCAAGAAAGGATAAAAGCGTAGACAATAGACCTTTATCTTTGCCATGAACTTAGCTGCAAAGTAGAACAGAAAACAAATGGACCTGGTAGACTCAGGTGTTTAAGGTTTTTGTTGTTGTTCTTGTTGTTCTTGTTGTTAATAGAAGAAATATTTTTATAGTAGTGGAAATGGATCATAAGAAAAAAATGAACAGTGCAGCAGAGAAATGGTTGGGAAAGCTCCCTGAGCAGATGAGGTTTGGTTGGCACCAGCAAGATCCCTCAGTGAAGATGAGGGCTGTTAGTCCTGTGATGAGAAGGTGAGGCTCAACACTGGTGGATGGACAAGGGCAAAAACTCCATGAGCTCTCTTTAAAACTTAAACATAAGCTGCTGTTGAACTAAGCCAGCTTCCAATCTCACTGCATAAATAAAATTGGTGAAGAACTTTGCATGAGTATCTAGAAGTCTGTTGTTTTCCTGAGATTAATAATAGAGCTTCAGACTCTCTTAAGTATTTTGCTATGGACCAAGCCCTGTGAAAGCATCTCTTTAGCCCTATTATAAAGTCAATCTGGGACTGGAAAGATGGCTCAGTTGGTAAAGTGACCTTCACTTAAATACATGCTGGGAAATCCACATAGAAAAATTAGATGTTACAATATGTGTTTGTAATTTCTGCACTGGGGTAATGAAGACACGATACATTCCTGAATCTTGCTGTCTGGGCAATCTAACTGAATCAGGTAACTCCAGGTTAAATAAGAATCCCTGCTCTTCAAAATATGGAGTCCAGTTGAGATAAGTCAACCTCTGGCCTCCACATATTTGTCTGAATATGTGTATACACACACACACACATACACACATAGGCGCACGCACACGTGCACATGCACAGAGGGGGGAGAGGAAGAAGGAGGAAGGGAGGGAGGGAGAGAGACTAAAATGAAAATAAATAAATAAATAAATAAATAAATAAAATAGAAATGAAGCCTTCATTCTTTCTCTTCATGCCTACTATTGGGACTTCCAGCAACTCAGATTTGCCAATGTTCTCCCCATGAGGTGAACTGGCTTCCACGGCATTGCTCAAAAACTATATTTAGCCAGAATTAAACTTGCTTTAAAATTTTTTGCAATCACATTTATTTCACTCAAACTTTTAACTCAAAGGTTTCAAACTCCTCAGGTTTTAAATCAATAAAGGTGTTCGAAGACACAGTGATGGAACAGATGGTACCATGGGAAACACTGTGTTATCTCCATGGGAACCACAATACAAACTCTGACCCAACAAAAAAAAAGTGTTCCCACAAGTCAAAACAAAACCCTGGATCAGTAGTTTACAGAGTGTTTCTGTGGGGTCTCCTCCAGGATCCCTGCAAATACAGTCATCGGTTTCCCAGTGAACTTCGTCAGAAAGGCCATTCATACCTCATCCTGTTGAGTTAATGCAATTATAGTTGTGGACAAGGTTTGACTCAGGCTTAGCAGAAACTCCTGGGCAGCAATCAATATTTTCACACTCACAGTCTCACTTCAGACTCTTCTTGTCTATGTAGACAAAGGCCCCCAATTAAACTTGTGAAGCCAGATTATTTTTACGTGGTTTTCTTCATGTAATAGGCACAAGTTTGAAGTCAAACTCATACTGCAACACAAATAAGTTAAAAATAAATTCTTTTCACTTTGAAACAAAACCATAAAATATCCAATGCTTACTTAGGGTTATGACTGCTAGCAGTGGTAACTTAGCAGCATATTCCTACAAATTAATTGTAGAGCTTTTGAAAAAGATGAGAGCCATTAGTGCTTCCTTCTGTCTTTTGAAGATATATATTTGTGTGTATATATGTATATATGTATGTATGTATGTATACATATTCATACATATGGGTAGATACACAAGGGAGCCAGAAGAGGGTCCAGATATCTGGGTTACAGGCAGTTGTAAGGGCCAGAAAGCAAACTTAGCTCTTCTATGAGAGTGACCCCAGCACTCTCTCAAGCCCTTGAGTAGATGCTTTCTAAGACAGTACATCTTGCCTCTCTGTATGTACCAGTATGCTGTGTAAAAGATTCTACACTTTCAGTGTAATCTCTGTCAGTGTTCCAATAGCTCCTTTTATTTTTCACAGAAATAGAGTAAGAATCCTAAAATCTCATGTGGAACCACATAGAAAGTATATGAATTGCCAAGCCATCTTGAAAAGGCAGACTAAAAATGAAACTATCACATTCTGTGTTTCAAACTATATCATAGAGATGTTGGACTGAAAGTACTATGATGTGGTCACAAACAGATAATACAGAATTTGGGACTAGATGGAAAGGCTAAAATATTCTTATACATAAATGATTAACTGTTCTGGCATGAGTGCATCAAAAATACATGAGGAAACAATAATCTCTTCATTGGCTGAAGAAATGACTCGGGGATTAAGAACATGTAGTTGCAGAGATCCTGGGCCTACATACAACTATCCATAACTCTAGCTTCAGGGAAATCTGACATTCTCTCTTGATCTCTGCAAGGCATTGAACTCATGTTCATGAAATTACACACAAACACATACATTTACACATAATTAAAAACAAAACAAAAATATATGGTAGGATCTCTTCAGAAAATGATATAAGAAAAGCTGAATATCCATGTGTGAAAGATGAATTGAACACTTGCCTTATACCATATTCAGGGATTCCAAGATTGGAGAAGTACCTTAGTGATAATTTCTTTGGATGTGTTTTTATTCATTGATTCCTTAAAGAATGATTCTTGAAGCCTTCAAAACATAATTTGTTTGTTTCTAACAAGCATATGAGATCAAATTATGGAAGAGAGGGATGAGACAGTGATTACAAGTCAATCACCATATCATTAAATTTCTAAAATAAAAAATATTTATATTTTAATAAACATGAATACATCAGACAGGCTGTGGCCTTTCTGTAGTCTAAAAAACATGAGCCATGCTAAAGCTGCATTTTCATATCTATAACAGTGATGTTACTTGTTTTGCAGTACATTATAAATTTTTATGGTGTCTCTAAAAACAGAGAAGTTTAAAATTGACAGGAAATGATGAGAGTGAAAGAGCCAAAAGAAATGTCTTCTCTGGCCTTTCTTCTCAAGGTCATTTAACCTCCCTCACTTCATCCACAGAACAGGTACATGTCCATGACCTTTGTCATGACCATGAAGTTTTGCGGACAGGAAGCTCCATAGCCTATTGTACCGAGCCACCACCCCTGTGCACAAGCTTCTGTTCAGTGGGATTTCAAACGTATGCTCTGACATCTACCACATTTGCTTTTTTCACTCTGTAACTTAATGCAGTGTTACAAAGCTTCATAATCTGACATGTAGACTCACCAAGCAGCTATCATGAAAAGCCATATTTCTGCTGCAGTGCTTTTCATCCTACGAGTTGTGACTCCTTTGGAGGTTGAATGACCTTATCACAAGGGTCACCTAAGATCATCAGAAAGCAAAGATATGTACATTACAACCCATAACAGTAGCCACATTACAGTTATGAAGTAACAACAAAAATAATATTATGGTTGGTGTCACCAAATCATGAGGAACTGTATTAAAGTGTCACAGCATTAGGAAAGTTGAGACCCACTTCTCTACTGTGTTGTAAAGATTCCAAGCATACCCTTTATTAAAAGTTCTAAATCAGCACATTGTATGAGACAGCAGAACAATGCTGCCTAAAAAATATATATATATATATGCCTAACAGTAAAAAAAAATGGCTGGGACAGGCAGCAGTGGTAGAGCATGTGTTTAGAAAATAAACCAAATAACCCTACTAAAAAATGGGGTACAGAGCTAAACAAAGAATTCTCAATTGAGGAACACCGA
>NW_022196903.1:40955358-40956491 GCF_008632895.1 Mastomys coucha
GTTTCTTTGTTTTTTGGAGGGGAAACTAGGAATGGAGAAATTTACATGTAAATAAAGAAAATATCTATTAAAAAAAGAAAGAAAGAAAAAGAAAATATCATGCCACATCTGCCATCCCAGAATTAAAGAAGTAAAACAAAATATAGAGGAAAAGAGAAACCTGATGATTGCATGTTGCAGCCTATAGACATTATGCAAATGTATAACTAATCAGAAAGGATTAGTTATAGAGGTTGGAGATATATCTCAGTAATTAAGAGCACTTGCCACTCTCCCAAAAGTCCCAAATTTAGTTCCCAGCATCAATGTTGGGCAGCTAACTAGTGTCTGAGAGTCTACCTTCAGATCAGATGCTCTTTCCTGTCCTTCAAGAGCCCCTGCACACATACTTGAATAAATTAAAATGAAAAAGAAACTTAGGCAGAGATACAATTAGGAGTTTATATTACAAAAAGAACAAAAGAAAAATGAGAGACATAAAGAAAAATTCTGCTATATAAAAAGTTAATGAATTAGTAAAAATTAATTTACTAAAGAAAGCTTAATATATATTATATATGTGCATCATATATGTGTATATACATGCATTGTATGTATATAACTTTGGCAGTTTTTCTTTTTAGACGAATATTTAGCCATCCATCTCAGTTATTTTCACTACCAATTTATGCGCTAGCAATTACTTGCTATATTTACACAATATTTAGTATTTGCATTATAACTCTTTACTATTTTAATGGAAAGATTAGGCCTTTAAGTACTTATGTTTCCCAGGAGAGCCTTTGTGTAAGAAAATATGCTGGAAATAGTGCATATTATACTTTTCTCTTGGATATTCAAACAACAAATTCATCCTAAAGCAGTGGGATATCCATAATGGAAAAAAAACCCACTCAACAGAGAAAATCTAATTAATGTTTTATTCATTTTTTATTAAAGCCATCTCAAGCTGCAAAGAAACGTGTAAATATTGAAGAATAAATGTTTTTCCTGAGTTATTTGGACATGCTGCACAACCACTTCCCACCTGCCATTCTCCTGCAACAAGCAAATGGTCCTTCCTCTTCACAAGACAGCTGTCAAAATTAGCCAATGAGCACCATTTTTTCTGCTTCCTGATAATCCTCTTATTT
>NW_022196903.1:40956501-40959304 GCF_008632895.1 Mastomys coucha
GCATGCATACAGATTAAATAAAATATTTTTAAAAAATTGTAAATGTATGTGTATGTATCTATGTGTCCTCATGTATATTAACACTATCCTTTGCGTTTTTCCAGAGAATACTAACACAGATATTGGCCACCAAATTTGTTCACTAAGAAAATGAATTTTCATTTGTATTAAGGAAATATTTTGTCTAATAATTAGTTTAGTGCTTTGAAACACACAGAAAAGTACCCTTTTCTGATAAAAATTTCTATTTATCCACTTGTTTGATTTTACTTACACCACTGTGGATAATGGTTTCCTGTGTCCTTCAAACATCCAATGACACGTTCAGCTTTTTCTTGTTGCAGCTCTGGTTTGGATGAGTATATGTCTGATTTGTATCTTTTCATGGTGGTGCCAAGCTCTCCTAAGAGCTTTCCTGATTTTTGAAACAGAGATATTTTTCTCCAATCCTCTCCTAGAGTCTTCCCACAGACTAGAATCACTCTTCTCCAAGAAGTCTTGGCTCCTTGTGGTGGAACAAGATTGGCAGAAATCAGGCAACGAGGGCCAGGTGTGCTCATTGCTGTGGCTTGCTGTCTTGGGGTCCTCTCTATAGGCAGGCACGGGGAATAGGTGCAATCTGTTCACAAGTAAATGGGTAGTGACAACCCAGACATTTGCATCAATATTTAATTCTCTACTTGCCTCAAAGGGGAGATTGTGAATTCGCAATGTTAATTCTAAATCCTATGCCATGCTGTGGGGAATTCTTCCAGAACCTTCTCCACATGGAAGAATCTGTCTCCTGATATCTTCAATCCATTAAATCATACATGCAACCCAGAGTCTATAAGCAGTTCCCATTACTTCTGCTACCAAACTCTAAAAGTGATTTGGCATCCATCCCCTACCCTAGGCAGCTCCCTGCTTGCTCTGTATGCTGAATTGTGGTGGAAATGAGATATGGAGTTCAAAGCCTCATCACACATGTGTGCACAGACACATAAATAAATTAAAAATAGATAAATAAATAAATGGAATTTAATGTGTGAAGAAATAAATAAACCGTTCATCACCCAACCAAAAACTAGGGGAAAAAAGTTTAAAAGTAAGAATAGACTGTATTTTATAGTTAGTCTTCTTATAAATCAACCCAAAAAAGTATATAGAACTGTGAACTTATGAATCTATAACAGACATGGTTTTGCATGTTTTGGGTTTTGCAGATGCTCATGACTGTGTGTACAAACTAAAAGTCAGTAACCATGAACAGATGCACAAAGAGCCTCCCAGAAATGATGGTGTTTAGGATGAACAAGGACAGGGAAGTTTAATGAACATGTAAGATTTCCACTGCCTTTCTAGAAGCTGATAGAGCCAAACCTACATGAACTCCATTCTCCATGTGACTGCAACAACACTACTCAGAGTCCAGACACCAGTGTTCTATTCCCAATAACTGACCGCATTTTCTTTAGTACTGAGAAGAGGAGTGACTGGCCATGGGTGAGCTCTACAGCGGGGTGCCAGCACATTGCCTTTCTAATCACCTGCCACTTCCCAGCCAATCAATTCTGAACATACTACATAAAAACTAAGATGTTTTGTGTATGAAATGGGCACAAATATAATACTTATTTTATAGAGTCATAGAAAAGAGCAAATATAAATTGGTCACAGAGAAAACCTCTGCCATTAGCTCACTACAGATCTATATAAGGAAAATACATACTGTCCTCATTTTATTTCTAAGCCTCAGGTGGGTTTCCTACCAATTTATAGTAAACAACTTAATTACTTAGTGGTTTCCCATTGCCTACATTTTGGCTTAGCCTTGATTCTTCACATTCTGTGTGCTATTGAGCATGACCAGTTAGTCATGTCTCTTCTGTAAGCATTTTCACACAAGAGGAGCCAATGACCTGACTGAGCCTATAGCCTAGGTCTTAGCCAACAGCACAAAACCTAGATCATGTTGACTATCCTATTATCTCTTTGTTTACTTACTTCATTGCAGAAAAAGCAAATAAATAAACACTGAGACCCTATATTGAATATTTGTGGAGAAGGATATTGACTTATCAAAGCACATAGAGTCCTTGGTAGCCTATCCCCTCAATCTATTTGAATCTTGCTCATTTATTTGTTTTTCATGGGACTAGTTGGTATCACTCATTTTGCAAAATTAAAAAACAATGACATCTGTTTCTTTGCCATGATTTCCATCGTTGAATAAACATCGCAGTGCAGGTGCAGTGCCCATCTCTGTCATGTAAAATAGCATGCTTAAGTACAGACTGTCAGGTTTGTCTTGAGCTATTGAAATTTGACAGAATAATCAGGACCAGATGTCACTTCAGTATACAAGGAGAGGGAGGGAATAAGTCGATTTTAAGCAAAGTTCACCTTTCCTTGGAAGCAATTTTTTCTTGTTTAAGGAAAGAACAAACATACATTTCCCTTCTATGGAATTCTTGGGTTTATGTTCTCTAAGCTCTTTTTTTTTTTAAAATCAAAATAACATTATATATAATCTAAGACCAGATACTAGGTACGAGCCTTGGAAATACCTGTGAGAATTGTTTTCAATTCTCCTGCCCCGCAATACCTCTCTCAACAGGATCTCCTGGCATAGCACTGTCTTCCCTACAATTCACTATGTAGGCCATGCTGGCTTTGAACTCACAGAGATCTGCTTCTACCTCCAGTTGCTGAGACTAAAGACATATGCCACTGTGTCTGGCAGAATATTTATTCTCATATTTCTCTGCTTCGTTTTTTGTTTGTTTGTTTGGTTGGTTGGTTGTTTTTTTTTTTTTTTTTT
>NW_022196903.1:40960252-40964410 GCF_008632895.1 Mastomys coucha
ATCTGTACTTCGTTTTTGACTTGATGCTATAACTGTTATTTCCATTGTGCCAAAAAATTAAGAGAGGTGGAGTCTCTGGGAATATGATTTAGAAATTCCAGATAAAGATAAAGGATGTCTTAGTTAAATAAGAATGTAAAATAAAGGGAAGTAGAATTAATTTGTATATGAACATATGCTTTATACTATTCAAACTTATTATCTTGTGATTTTATTTATTAAATCTGACAACATAATCTCATCTGCAGTTATTCAAACACCTTAATGAAGCAAAGCATACTTGTAAGAGAACTGAGTTTCCATACATTCTATTTTTTGCATGATGTACAATTACCAGCCATTTCTTCATAGCTTTAATATACATATACATCTGCTTTTCCATTGCTTAGAAATTATTTGCCTCCTTTTGCTTGTCTCCTATTTAAACAACAATCAAGTTTATAGATGTATCCCCCACCTCACAACTTTATTTGAACCATTCATTTATTCCTGTGAGAAAGGATAATTTTACAATATTTATTGTCACCTTTTCTTCTCCATAGCACAAAGGGGAGGTTTACTGAGGAGTGCTTACCTCTTTAGTAACACAAGTGTACCACAAAAGCTTGGCGCACTATCAAAAAAACATGAGCATTCAATTATAAGGACTTAAACTTTAAGTAAAATATTATCCTTTTTTTCTTTCCATATGCTGAGTTCTGGAAGCTCCATTACACATTATACATTATACATTTCTTGCTTAAATTAACTTTCTTAAATGTATTCCTTGAAGTCTGTGTTTTCTTGACAGAAATGTGAATATAATTTGATTTGGAGATTTTAAAATCTTTCCATATTATTTTTCATAGTTCTTGTGAATTTGAACTCTTCAATCTTGATCATTTTGCATCTCGGGCTTCCAAATATTTGTTTAGCTCTGTTTGGATCTAAAAATGTGTTCAAGTTATTTCCAGTTATTATTTTTCCTTGACTTTTAGTAACTTTCATATCTATTTCAACATAAATATCTAAACATAAGACTGGCAAACAGAATGTCCTCACTGTGTTGTTGTCTAGGCATCCCTAGAGTAATCTGGTCTGCCTTCCTTACCAATACAAAATGGCACTGCTTCTTTGCTTATCATTAAGCTAATGTTCTTCAGTCACTTATAAGATCAGCTGTTAAATTAATATACCCCTTTTCTAAGACATTTCCAAACTTGAGCTATTCATTAATGTAATTGCAATGCAGTAGAAAGAAAAATAAATAAATCTAAGAGAATATGTGGTCACTTCACTTTTGGTAAATTTAATGCCATTTCCACTTACCCTTTTTTCTTCCTTAAAATTAAAGACAACCATGTTTGTTAAGCATGATAATTATAACATCTTCAGGCAGCCAATCCATGTAGTGTCATACAAAAGTCTGTTGTTTTTCATACAATAACTTTAAATTCTAACAGCAATCTAACCTAAAGATTTTAAGCAAAAGGGTTGAAAGTAACATTATCTTATGTTCATAAGTGAGTTGGGCCTTACTGTAAGTTCTTTCTGGCTTTTCCAGGGAATATTGTCTGGAAAAAAACTGAAGACTGTGCCCTCTAAAAGCAAAAGTTTATTTCAAATTGATTTTCATGAAATTTTTATAGCATAGTTTTCTCTGCTATATAATGTATTCTTCTCTGTTTCCTACTAGCAGATTATGGAAAAATCAGCATATTCGTGTGTGATGAACCCATGAGGATTATCCTTTAGAAAATACTTTCATGTTTTATTTTAAGCACTTTAAACATAACTCCTCTAGTTTCATCTTCTTCCAGTTTCCTATTGAGCACAGATTGCTTGGCCTTATGCAAATCCTCCCCCAATCCTAGTCCGATCCTTGCACATTCTCCTTCATATTTGCTAGATCTTCAATGTGATGCTTTTCATCACAGTGGAGGTTCAGGATGACCCAGCTACTTATGCTAATCAGTAAAACAAGATTATACAGTGGGTAAATATCTATGCTGCTCACATGAGTCAGTTTCATTATGGCTAGATAACTGTAGTTTATATTATTATTTTTCACTAATCTACATCTAGTTATTGCTTGTCAAAGAAACATTTATATTTGAATATAGCAGACAAAGCTAACTGACAGGCTGTAAATAAATTTGAAAACATTGATTGTGTGTTTCACATTTTTATTGTCTCTACCTGTTTTACACAGTTTCTAGAAAGATATTAGATGGCATGTATTGCTTATGGACTCACATCATGAACAGAGATTCTCTGGTTCCCATATGTACATATATACAAAATAGGTTATTACCCAGTAAGTACCCAAGCAGACTGAAATAATAAATTACAATTATGGTTGTATTCCTCAAAGGGAGGGAGGATGCTGCTGACAGGGCAAGTAAGGTTACATTTCTGAGAATTTACCTTCACTACATATAATTAGTCCTCTTTTCCCTCCTTTTTTCACTCATTCCTTCTTGAGGTTAGAATAGTCTATCTAAAGTTTTTCAACTTCATCCTCCCTCAAGACTTTCTATTTTTTGGCTTCGGTCTTCATTTCCAACAATATCTACATTTTGTTGCCCTTGCTTTTGAACCTAAAAGGAATAAACACAGAGAAACTCAATTCAATTCTCATACATTCAGGATGTATGAGGAGAAAATGGGCTCATCTCAAATTTTCAATGTTATACATTGCCATAAGGATATCAGAATCAGCTTTGAAGATTAACTGAATTTTTAAAAGGTAAAAATTATTCTTTTGCAACATTCACATTTTAGTAGAACCCTATCTCAGTTACTTTTCTCTATGAGCTAAAAGCTAATGAAAGATAAAGATTCATCTATTGTCTCTGAGTAATAAGCCCAAGGAATTCATTTCTGGGGTAATTGTTTTAAGACCACTTATTTAAAAATAACTCAAGGTAATTCTCAGTCTTTTTCTTATGGAAGTGTGAGTGTGTTTTTGTGTGTTTGTCTATGTGTGTGTGTGTGTGTGTGTGTGTGTGTGTGTGTGTGTGTGTGTGTATGTGTGTATGTGTATGTATGTCCCTGAGTGTATACATGTACGTATCTTTGCATGTGTATCTGTGACATCCAGAAGTCGACTTCAGGTGTTATTCCTCGGATGCTTTTCTTCTTGACTTTGGTCTTTCCTTGGCATATATATAAGCCCCGAGTGTAGGCATTTCTTCACCTCTCTATCCCTGGGACAACAAGCCTGTACCAGCAGGTATGATGTGTGTGTGTGTGTGTGTGTGTGTGTGTGTGTGTGTGTGTGTGTGTAATGTTATGGATAACCATAAGAACACCAGCTCATATGCTTGGAAGCCAACTATTTTACCAACTGAGTCATCTTCTTAAACTGAATAATATACTTTTTCTTTATTATTTTGTTCATTTTAATAATTAACATGTGTCAAAAAATAAACAAACAAAAAAACAGGAATTGTTCTCAAAGGAAAAGCTGAGAAAAAATACAAATGAAGGACATTCTCTGATGTTAAAGATACTAAGAATAAAATCATCAGCATACTTTTTTGTTTTTTTCCAGAGTATAAATTTTCCATTTCCATAAAATTACTAGAGGATGTCAAACATAATTTTGGTTTTATCTAGAATTGTATATTATATTATTCTTTTCACTTGTGGGCCATCAAAGTATACTAATTCTCATTTTGGAATTAAAATTATACTAATGTTGCTATTGAGTGAATATAAAATAGATCATAAATAGATAGATTATTGATAGACAGACAGACAAACAGAGAGATAGGTTGACAGATAAATGAAATGAGAATTACTTCTGTTGAAAATATATTATATACAAATGTCTTGCCCATTGTTGGATGGCAGGAAGATATTGGGCTCTGCAAGAGAGATAAGCAATCCTGAGGGCCTGCTCCTTCCTTGTCTACCTGAGGTATCACACTTCACACCCTGCCTGCCTTCTGCAGCTATTTTGTCTAGAGCAGTGAAGAGGGCTGGGTTAGCAACTAAAAAGATCTTTGCCTGCTGACACTGTCTCAGATACAGATTGAAAATAAATTTTCACGTTGGTGTAGTGTCTATTGCTTCTTTCATCTTCAAATGCCATCCTTATGTCAGCTAAGGTTCTATAGAAAACAGCCAGTAAGGTGTGTGTGTGTGTGTGTGTGTGAGAGAGAGAGAGAGAGA
>NW_022196903.1:40964530-41020351 GCF_008632895.1 Mastomys coucha
GAGAGACAGAGAGAGAGAGAGACAGAGAGAGAGAGAGAGACAGAGAGTCAGAGAGACAGAGAGAGACAGAGAAGAGAGGGAGGGAGAGAAAGAATAATATGTGAAGCTATTACATGTATTATGAGTTATATTTTAAGAAATTGTCTCCTATAGGGTAAAACATTTAAAATATGAAGGATATGATAACATCATAGATCCCCAGGGATGATGCTACATTTGGGCAAAATAACCAAAATTTATGTTTCACTGCATATCTAGTCACCATGACCCAGCCAAACAATTCTAAGCAGTACACGGTTTTCCTAAAAGTATAGTGACAAGTGCTTGAAACTTAGCTTAGTGATTACAAGCTTCTCTTGCAAATGACCTGAGTTAAATTCCCAGCACCCACATGGCCACTGACAACCATCTGTAACTTCAGGTCCAGGAGATCTAATACCCTTTCTGGCCTCCTTGACCACTGGGTATGTTTTCTCTGTATGTATTTACAAAACTACATAGAGAGAAAACATCTATTCACAAAATAAATAGAGAGGAGAAATAAGGAACTTGAAATATGTAAAAAATACAAAAGAACTATTAAGAAAGGGTCTTTGTTCATGCAAAATTGCAGTAGATAATCTGACATTCCAATGTGGACAGGAGAGGTTCCACATGGTCTCATCTTTAGATGAAGAGGTACAAATGGTCAGTGGCCGCGGAGAAAGGGTGAATCAGTTGTGTCCATTGATGAGTTTGACATAAGCTGTTCAGTTCAAGAGTTCAGCCCTGCAAACATGAACATGATCAAAATTAAGTGGACTCATAAGTCACATAAGAATGTGTGTGCATATTTATATGAGTGCATGTATAAACACATAATAAAAAGCATTGATCACGTATTTGGGAGGATGAGGGAGAAGGTGGAGAGAGAAAGAAAGAGGGGGTGATGTATGTATAATATTTATGTTGCAATTCTAAAAATATAAAAGTATTAAAAATAAAAGGATATAGTTTAACTCTATGGAAGAATGTGTGATCTAGTCACTAAACAGACCTAAAAGAATTTGAATTATATTTCTTTAAGATTTAGCATATTTTTATTTCAATTCCTGTTGTGTAGGCTATATTATGCAAAGTAATATTAAAGACTATAGACACTGAAAATATTATTTTTCTGAAAATAGTGTTTTTATCATTTGAAATTAACAACCACCTAGACAATATTTCCTAGATATTATAGTCATATTTTTTGTTAAATAATTTCTTGTTAGTTGGGCTTTATATTTTCCTATCTACAGGGATCTTACTAACACAAATGAGTAAAACTACTTTTTTATTGCATCCTCATCTCATGTGTAAATGTGTATATGTATACACACACATATGCATACATACATACATACATATACACATACACCTACAGACACACACATGCATGTGCATGCACGTGCACTCACACACCACACACACATATGTGTGTGTGTGTGTGTGTGTGTGTGTGTGTGTATGTGTGTGTGTGGTCAGGTTCACTCAAAGGCCAGATGAGGAGCTCAGGGACCCACTTCTATCACTGTTGGCCTTGAGACAGACATTGAGTCTGTAGCTTGCTCTTTTGTGGCTAGGCCTTGGTCAAGCATGACTTAGCTACTACCCTCCTCTCGGTGATGACCTAGCCCCAGCACTAACATTATAGGCATTTGTAACTATGCCTGGATTTTTAGTGGATGCAAAGGATCTTCACTCAAGTCCTTGTGCTTCCATATTACATGTTCTTCCTCATCAGGGCATGGCTCTAGCTCCCTAAAAGCACTTTATAAGAGAAAGCAGATGCATTTTATATCTTGAGAGTACAAGAGTATCTCCTTTATAGGTGACTGACACTGTCTTCCAAAACAGACATTTCTCACAGATTGCTGACAAAAAAAGCATGTCTTATCCATGTTTAATATCACTTTGTTCCTGCTGCATCATGTTCCTAGGTTCTTATATGAAACTTTCTTCATGGGTGTTTCTCTATCTCATTAACTTGCTGTTTGTTCATGGATGAATTCATTCAAAGAATCTTAGCATTAACCATGAATTAAGGAATAGAATTCAAACATTCAGGATAAGGACTGGATGATTACTAGAATGAACAGAAATACTATTTATTTGTATCTCTAAATCCATCTTAAGGTTTTTGTTTACCAAAATGTGAAATATAATTTGTGATAGTGAAGTATCTAATTATCACATGAAAGGGATATTGATAATTCTATTCAGAGAATAAATGTTTATACTTAGCAAAATAATGAAGTATTCCTTGTTTCATTTCCCTGTGGTGGTGAATATGAACACTTATAAAATGACAATTCTGATCTATTCTTATGTTTCATTTTTATACAAAATGATTGAATGAATGATTAGCTGATTGATTTTGCAGTACTAAGTGTTTGGTTTTGCATACCAAACCAGACCTATCCAAGTTCTCCCAACATCCCTCAGTCCCTACCTGGCATACCCTCACTCCAACTTGGAACTTTCTAAATCCAGGAACTGGGCCGCCTTTCCCCCAGAGGCTCTTCCCTCTATAACCCAGACATTTTGATTTCCCACTCTCTCTCTCTCTCTCTCTCTCTCTCTCTCTCTCTCTCTCTCTCTCTCTCTCTCTCTCTCTCTCTCTCTCTCTCTCTCTCTCTCTCTCTCTTCTTTTCTTTCTGTGTACATCCAAGCCCCCCTCTCTCTCCCTCCTCTAGTTTCCCCCCTTCCCCCCAAACAGTTTCCTAAAGGTGACTCCTCTGGCCTTGGTGATTGGGGCCTATGAACTTCCCTACCTGAGAACAGCTTCCAAATAAACTTGCCATTAATATAATCTAAACTGGATTAAATTGGCTTATTTCACTGGTGATAGAGAAAAATAACTTATCACTAAGGAGTGAACCTAAAGTCTTGTGCAAGCCAGCCAGTTGTTGTATCACTGAGGAACATTGAAAAAAAAAAAAAGAAAAACTACCCTGCTTATATTCTCTTAGTCCCTTACTTTTCCAGTGGTTTGTTTCTTTTGAAGGATAGCTTCTGCTTATTGTTAAGAACAATAAACAGAAACAGCAGTTTAGAGTACATGCTGTCTTTTAAAGGACTTGGTTCTGTTCCCAACACCTGCTGGGTGGCTCACAGCCATCCATAACTCCAGTTCTGATGCCCTCTTTTATATTTATAGGTATTAGGGACACATGTGGTATGGACACATATATGCAGGCAATAGATTTATGCACATAAAATAAAAATTTAAAAATATATTTAAAAAAATAAACAATAATATAGAGCAGCTATAATACCATGTTTTACTAAAAGTCAAAATTTACATGTTTACTATGCCTGGATTCTATGCCATTTAATATGTTTAGATGTGGAAACCATAGGTAACCTAAACTATGGGAATCAAGAACACTTGTGAGATGGGTAGTAGTAACTGCTGTATATTACAACTCCTGTACAGGAAGTACAGGGTCTGAGGTTTGCTGGGCAGAAGCAGCATGTGCCAGGAGGAAGACATAATTGAATACAGGGAAGCCATAGTATGGCTGGAACCCTAATCAATACTGAACCATTCACAAAATTTAAATGTATACTGATAGAGGGGAAAAGAATAAGTATGGATCACAATTTAAAACACACTTTACTCATAAATATAGACAAGGGATTGGTCTTCTCTGAGTGCCCTGGTGGGGTACAAAACTATTAGAAAAAAATATGTGCATTATGCAGTTCGAGGAGTAAAAAATCAGATAAATGCTTGATTAAAGAGTATTTCTGATGTTATAGTTTTTTTTATTTGCTAACTAGGAGACTTCAGAGTTTATCTACATTTGACAAACACTGAATGACTACAAGGAAACTAACAGGATTGTAAACATAAAGGCAGAATTTTTGTAGGTCAGTGTAAGTGGTATCTTCTGTGTGTAGCCATTTCTTAGAAGATGTGGGTTGATGAGGTACTTTGGGGAAGCTTTGTTTTGCCTATGATTTTATGATTGAATTGTCATAATGGTCCTGCTGGGATAGGTGGTGACTGTGGTAGCAGTTTGCCATGATAAAGGAGTAGCAACCATCAAAGTTTGGCTGAGAGCATGAATGAAGTCGTAATTTATAAGATGTGCCAAGGGGGCACGCAGCCTAGTTGCTGGATTAAAAAGGCAAGGGATGAAACTAGAAATGCTGAATGTGAACTTTGACTGCTTGTCTGTAACTTAGATTTCATGGCACAGAATAGTATCTATGGTATTTAAGAAATGGAAAAAAATAGAAAACCGGACTGTAAAGTTTATGGTAGATTCTAACTAAAATAAAGACACTGAGTCTATGAGAATCATGACCAATATCAGTGATGTTGCTATGAAAATAACTTAACCTTGACAATATACCTATTCTCTGTAGGAAAGAATGTTGTACTTAGTTACTAGAAGGAAATAACACACACACACACTCATACACAGAGACAGAGACAGAGACAGAGAGAGATAGTATTATAACTTCTGTGCCAGAGATAGAGTCCAAACTCTGCCCTACCCAATTAGCTGAAAATACAGAGAAAATTTCACATACAAAGCTTGCACTAGGGTAAGAAAAAGGCATAAGCACCATAAGCACACCAGCATGTCCCAATTATAAGGAACATTAAAGGAGCTCTTTCAGGCAACTCATTATAAACAAATAGGTAGAAGAAAGGCTGTAGTAGAGGGAAAGCTGCTTCCTAGATATTAACTCATTCTATCCAGCATGGAACAGGCACAGCTCTCCAAGGTTACTATCAGTGCATGTTGTTCTCTGGGCGACACCTAGCCATTCTTTTATTCAAGCTAGAAAAGCCTCTTTCATGAAATATCTGTTGGCCCCTTCCCTGGATGTGACCTAAGGTGTGTCTTTATGGAGCTTATCAATTAACTCCTGCTTCTACAGAATGCTAAATAGGGCAATACTGAGAATCAATTTGTCTCTTGAAATAAAGGCAGACATTGATGGTATAAAAGAAGTTCCAGGCACTATTTCAGTCTCACCTTGCTACTTCAGAATCACAGCAGACTCATATGAACTGAAACTTTCAACCTTCGTAAACTTCAAAGCAATCATGGTAGATTGAGCCATTGGTGGCTTTGGGAAACAGGTATACTCTGTTGGTAAATGCTCCTGAGACGCTCCCCAGCATAGTACCCTGGCAATTCTCGCTTCAGAGCACTCCTCTCACCACAGAGCACTCTCACCACAGAGCACTCTCACTCTCCACTGCTCTTCATTCTCTACACAGAAATTCATATAGCTCTTGCTTCCTGTGGTTTGGGCATTTGTTCATTATCCAAATTAAAAGACAGCTCAGTCTCATAAAGATGAAATTGGCTATTTTATTAAACCTTTTCTTTTCCTTAGGAGGTCTATCAGGAAAACTCCAGGACTTTTAAAATTCTAATGCCAAGCTACAGGGCTCAGATGCTGATAGTGTGGGTTCACAAAAGAATGCTGGCCTTGTTCATTTTTGTATATAGTCATGTGATGGATGTGTCAGCTATCTGAGGCTTGAAGTAGAGACAAAAAATAGTTGTAAAGATGGCTATAGATATTATAGGAGGAGAAGGTGGTACAGTTGTAACAGTTAAACATTTTACACTAAGAAATTTTGATAGAGCAAAATTTGTAGAAGATAGTTTTAATGAAGATTACACAACATTTATTAGACTTATGTGATCTTTAAGAGGAAACTGTGGGGGTGCTACAGTTTATATCTTTTCATGTTAAGAAATTAGTGTATTAAAGATTAGATTCTCAACTCATGTTACTAAGGAGCTCTTTAGGATTAGGACCCAGAGGTGGGAAGACAGATCATTGGCAATAGCTACTTCTGGAGAGTGCAGATCCTTTTCATGTCTTTGAAATCAGCATGCTTTGTTGCATCTTCCTCACCATGGTACTCTGCTTTGCCACAGACCTAGAAATAATGGGTAATGATAAGAAAATGTCCATTGAACCCTACAAAACTGAGATACAAATGAACATGACTTTCTTTAGGCTAGTTGATCTCAGGTTCTTGTTACAAAGATGGAAAGTTAAAAGAAGATAAAGATAAATGGCATAACAATTACTCTGAGTGCCGTCTCTGTTTTCCAAATACCTTTCTTACATTGAAAGTGTAATTTTGAGAGATAGAATGGGGTATTCTTAGTAAATGAAGCCATCAATGGCTCTATCTCTTTCCCCTTTCCCTCAATGTCACTTGCTAATGCTTATTAGCAAAATAATAGGGCATCAGATTTTCCTACAGACTCATAGAGAGTTAGCCATTTCTTTTTCAACTAACCATATGAGTGCTCCAATTGAACCTGGGTCCTATGCAAGAGCAGGAAGTACTCTAAAGCACTAAGCTATCACTTTAGCCCCTGTTGCTTATCCTTTCTATAGACACAATTTTTCCTGTTTGCAGCTGTACTCACATACACAAGTTTGTGTGTGTGTTTATGTATGCATATGTGTATGTATGTGCATTTGTAAGTGTATGTATGAGAGAGAGTGAGAGAGAGTAAGTAAACAAAAGAGTGAAGAGAGAGAGAAAGAGGGAGAGAGAGAGAGGCTCACGGCAATGTATAAGATAAAGGATTCATAAGTGTCTTCTCATGTCTATGACCTAATTTTAGCAGGAAAATATAAGCTTAATTCTCTAATAATAATCCTTAATATCTCTATGTGTTCTCAGTCTCTTCTTCATTCTCCAATTCCACCTCCAACTTAGAGTCCCACTAACATCCAGTGCTGGACTACCCAGCTATCAGTCCACCCATTTTCTTGGATGACAAAGATTCTTGGAATTTGGAAGAGAAGGGAAGGGTTCTGCATATGGTCTGAGAGTGATAATCAAAGACTAATTCTCCATTAAGAAAACCCTTGTGTATCTGTTACTGGGAGCATCTGGTTTGCCTTGAAACACACTAGAATGCAAATTCTGAGTCCTCAGTCTAGACTCACCGAATTGTACCTGTGAAGGTAGCCCTAATAGTTCTGTGTCAGCAGTGCCCTTGTCTTGTTTTAACAGAAACTTAAAATAAAGAAATATTGTGCCCCACTATCTTAAGCTTTTCTTCCCTAGGATGCTGTATATTTGTTTTAATGCTTTTCCTATGTTTTTCTGGATGATATGCCAAGAACTCAAACATACACACACACACACACACACACACACACACACACACACACATACACACACTTGTGTACATGAGCCCAAGTGCAAATAGGAAAACCTGTGCCTATAGAAAGGATAAGAACAAAGGCTAAAGACATAGTTCAGTGCTTTGGGGCACTTTCTGCTCTTGCATAGGACCCAGGTTCAATTAGAGCAACCACATGCTTGGTTGAAAACATCCAGAAGTCCGGTAAGAGGGCTCTTTCATACTCTTCTGGCCTCTGTGGTCACTAGACAGGCAAATGGTATTCAGACATATATGCAAGCAAACCACACACACACACACACACACACATGCACATATGAAAATTGACAGCTCATTGCTTATGGTTACACTCAGTTTAAAACTCTCTGTCTCTCAACCTCTGCCTCTAGAATAAACATGTTTTAAATTGAGAAAGTTTAGCTGGCTCATTCCAAATAATGCATCCAATTTTAATCCAGAAGATCTATGAGTTTTTTAGGGCTCATAAGAAAGCAGCAGGAATGAGGAACACTGGGAATATAGGGATGATTACTAAGTTGGGAAGTAGATGCACACTTAATGGCTGCTCAGATGAAACTATTATGAGGCTATTCCACATTGTTATTTTAAACACACTGTGGGATGGGAGGTTGCCAAGTCAGCAGAACTCAGAACTGCTTCTACTGGTAAGAAAGTTACTGAGAGAGGTGGTATAATGGAGAAATCTTTGGTGAAAATTATATGCAGAAAAAAAAGATGGATCAAAGACATGGGGACAGCAGTCAGCTGAGTAGATCATCCCACAAAATATCTTTAATGTCATGTAAGCCTGTCTGGAAATTACTTAAGAGTTCATGCTACCCACACACTCTCTTGGATGTGTGGACTTTCACAGTAGACTAACCAGGGGATAGGCACGTAAAGAAACTGACTTTCCTTACCCCGACAGCAGAGAATTGACAGTAGCTCCTCACCTAGAGGAACTTTGGGTCACTTTGTCCTGTGAATTAATGAGTTGATCTTGCACGGGTCCTGCATAGGGTATCACAACTATTGTGACTTCACATGTGCTACTAACCTGTTATGTCCAAAAAACACGATTTTTTTGTAGTCATCTACCTCCTCTGCCTCTTCTACCATGCTCTCTATTGGCCTCTGTGGGCACTAGACACACACGTGGCTCATAGACATATATGTGGCCAAAACGCTCATATAAATATTACCATATATAAAGAATAAATGACAGCTCATTACTGATACTGTTTTCACAATGTCTTCCACAATGATCCCCCTGCCTTGGCTGAGCTAAGGTGGAACACATGCCAGTGTTCACTGGTGAAATAGTGGCCTGAGCATCAGAAAAGTAACCACACAGACACTTTGTAATTCATTTACTTCCCTTTGAAATACATACTTGGCAACAATTATTGAGTGAAGAACCTCTAGCTGTTGATCCATCTCCATTTCCCATACCCCACTGCTACATATTTGTATTCATTTCCTGACTTCTCTCTTGTCTCTTCCAATACCTGATACTGCCCCCCTTTCTCCCTCCCCTTCTTCTCCACCTCCTAGGTTCCTCCATCCTTCTACCTCCTGAGATTATTTTGTTGCCCCTTCTGAGTAGGATTGAAGCATCCACAATTTGGTCTTCCTTCTTGTTAAGCTTCATATGGCCTGTGAGTTGTATCATGGATATTCTGAGCTTTGGTGCTAATATACCATACCATGCGTAGCCAGGAAGTGGGACAACATTTAAAATGTAAATAAATGAAGTAACCAATAAAAAATAAAAAATAATCACATCTCCGGCTCAACACATCATAGCCCACAGCAGAGAATTAATCTCTATTGTTGTACTAAATGGGCATGGTACTGAACCAAGTCCTAATAACCTATCATTATACCAACAAATTTATTCATCTCTCAACCTTCATCACAGAAGTTTCTGTTTGCATTTTAAAGTGTTTAACAATACAGACATCATTTGTGTCTGTTTCTAATCTCTTCTTATTATTTTCATTTATTCCTTTGTTCACTTCTAGTGAGTTCTTTTAGTTCTTTTGACTTCAATGGCTTCATCTACATAAAATAGAAAGAATAATTTCTTACCCCTGTTTTTTTCCAGAGACTTGAAATAAACCACTTTCTGAAGTAGTGTGAGGATAAAAATGACAAATTGGAGATAAGAAGTCAGTGATCCCTGAAGGTGCTAATATTGACAATACATGGAAGAGGTTTAAATAATAATGACAAACAAGTATAAGGTATAGAGAAAGTGTGTCCCCAAGATTGAGAGCCTCAGAAGTCTGGGCTTAAATGTAGGTATCAAGTAAAATAAGCTTTGCTTCCCAACTTCTGGCATGGAATCTTAAGATGGACTTAGAGAAGTCCTCAGAGTTGTAATGTACTGGAGAGTATTGTTCTCTTTTTTTTCTTTTTCTTTTTTTTTTTTTTTTAAAACATAGTGAGTTTTTTCTGAATGAACTCCTTTGTAAACTCAATTTGGGCAGTGTTTTTATTGTTTTTGTGGCTCTGTGGTGTTGTTTGCTTGCTTGCTTTTTTTTCTTTTCTTTGTTTTTCTTGAGTTTCTTTTCTTTTTTTATTAGATATTTTCTTTATTTACATTTCAAATGTTATCCCATTTCCTGGTGTCCCCTCTGAAAACCCCCTATCCCATCCCACCTCCCACTGTGCACCAACCCACCCACTCCCTCTTCCCTGTTCTGGCATTCCCCTACACTGGGGCATCAAGACTTCACAGGACCAAAGGTCTCTCCTCCCATTGATGTCCAACAAGGCCATCCTCTGCTATGTATGCAGGTGGAGCCATGAGTTCCTCCATGTGTAGTCTTTTGTTAGTGGTTTTTCAAGACAGGGTTTCTCTCTGTACCTCTGACTGTCCTAGAGCTCACTCTATAGACCAGGGTGTCCCCAAACTCATAGAAATCCACCTTTTTCTGCCTCCTGAATGCTGGGATTAGAAGTATATGTCACCACAACTGGCTGTTAGAAGCATCTTGTTGACATGCTTACTTCTATAATATATCATTTCTACTTTGAGAATAAAGTGCTGTAGTAGTGTGTTAAGGACACTAGTCAACCTGTAGAATAAGTTGAAAGTGTATTACATATCCCACTCCCTTCCCTGACCTTGTATCTCTGAATTTTCAGCTTCTCACATCAGAGGTGTTTTATTGATTTGTTGATGCCAGCCTATAATCAGAATTGAGCCATGTCCAGCCATCTCACTGCCATCCATCTCAAGGTATCATGGCCAATGTGCCTGAGTCTTGGAAAGCTGACTAGAAGTGAGGAGACATTGGAAAGACAAACATAAGTAAATAAAATCTGGGACCAAGTGGGTCTCTTTAAGACACACCAGCAATATAGAAACTCAGCTTTATATCCAAAGTGAAATATGAGGACACTTAGACTTTGTGAAGGGAGGAAGGGTCTCTCTAGAGGAACAGCCATAGAGTAGCAGTCATCCAAGGTCAGTAAGCTACAGTTGGTACTTTGTGTACATAATGATTTTAGCTAGCAGCCAACTGTCAGTGTCCAATCTCAGACCGGGAGAAGGGCCTTGTCACTCATGGAGCCTAGGGCATTGGCATCCTTGACATAACCATGCCTATATTACCAGCGCTCATTCATATAGCATTGTACTGGTTCTCTATACTAGGAGGAGGAGTGTTTGATAGGAAAGAGTACTATCTATTAGGATACAGAATGCAGCTTGCCCTTACTGGGACTCTGTAGGAATTACTGTTTCTTGCAGAATGTCCTCTCATACCAGAAGGTTATGATTTTCTGACCCTTTCTCTAAACATAAATGCTCTAAGGTGGGTAGAAACCTGTGACAAGATTATTTAACATTAATTACTACAAACAAGTCTCTGTTTCTCTTTCATGTCACTCACAAAACTACAGGTTTGATAAATGTATGAAGGTAATGCAAACATAGGTCAAACTTCCCCCAGACTCAAACAGTAATAGAATAGGAAAATGTGTAGCTAAGAACCAGTATAAAAATTAAATCTGCTAAAAATTCTACTCTAGAAGTATTGGTTTTTTTAAATATTGTTTCCTTTAGAAAAAATAGGTCTTTTATTTTCTTTCTGAAAGCATTTAATACTTTTATTTTTTATTAATGTCTTCTATAAAAGGGATACAATGATTAAGAAATGTTTTACATTTCTGCTTTAGTGTGCTATGTTCAATATTGCAACCATATGACTTTTCTATTTTTGATAACATATGGAAAATAACATTTGATTCACTTGAATAACTTTACACTTTACAAGGTTGCTTATGTTCCTGGATGTATTTAAGTTCCTTCAAAACGTGTAGTGTGCTATCTTAGTATCTGAGGTATTGACTTCGGGCAACATTTAAGTCAATTTTTAAAGTGTGTATTGGAAGCAGTGAATTGAAACGTTATAATCTGCTCCGGAACCATCTTCTATTTCATGTTTCAGCAAAGACTTAATTGTTCTTTGACAAATTTCTAACTTCAAAAATGGTGGCAATTTATATCCCAATGAAATATAATTATCTGGCACAAAAAAAGAGAAGAAATATAGGATTGCCTTTATTTTAAAATGATAATTGTAGTCATGTATTGGCGGTCCATGTGAACAATTTAGACACAGAATTATGATGAGGAAAAAGGACCTGCAACAAAGAAAGAAGGGTATAGAGATAACGACTTTCAGTCAGGTTAAAGGGACTCTGCTAATTTATTCATCTGTTTAAGTAGATATTGTGTCTAAAGTGTAGACATCACTATTTAGTTTAGTTGTCTTCTTCAGTTGTTCTGTTTACATTATTGATGTATGTTGTAGTTCAAGTACTGAATATTTTTAAATGAAAATTGTTATGTCTGATTTTGTATTTTATAATTTTATACTCCTGCAGTAAACCTACCATAGCACATTTAAAGTAGACACAGAGTCCTGACATGTTTTCTTAAGACTCTTTAAGACCCTGGTGCCTTTGGCTTACATGTAAGTGGTGGGTAGAATATCCTATATACTTGTCAATCTGGAAAAGATGCATTGAGCTTTGAAATATAAGATATTTCATCAAAATTTTAAACATAATACTTTTTGTACTCAAATCATTTTAGTCTAAGAGAAGATAATGTTCATTGGTCAGTAGATATGCATCACATCCAATTTCCCTAACCTGACCTGTTGCTAGAGAGAAAAAAATCTAGAGGCAGACAGTAAGGCCCTCTAGTTTTAGCTTAGGAAAGAAACAAGAGCCTTGTTGTCTTTGGGTTGTGAAATTCAGAAAGGTTATTTGAAGAACTGTTTATAAGTACAGTTTGCAAGGAGCCCTGCATCTGTCCATGGACATAAAACAGCACAGTTGTCCCTGTTTTATTAGCATAGGTCACTGAGCATGGAAATGGCATGGTTCAGGGATGATTGATATGACTGTTATAAACAGGATATTCAAAGGCACTGGAGTCAAGAAAGCAGGCTGGACATCAGTGTGATGACCCAGACTAAATGGCAGGAATTAGAACCAAGATGAAGAAAGGTAGGGAATAGATTTCAAAAGAGAAAATGGGCAGACCTAGTAAACACATGAAATTATAGCAGGAACAGATACATCACAAGTCAGCTCTGCACCAAAATCCTGACATGCCTGCTTGAGGGAACCTTATAGATAGGGTGTGTAAAAGGCATATGTACACAGAGCCTGTATATAATTCATTGAGCTTGTACTATTGATCATATGATAATCACAGTTCTCTTATTTTTATTTTTTTAAATTGGTTATTTTGTTTATTTACATTTCAAATGTTATCCCCCTACCTGGTTTCCTCTCTGAAAGACTCCCATCTAATCCTCTCCCCCGTGCCTTCATGAGGGTGCTCCCCTATCCACCCAAATTCTCCCATACCTCCCTTCCTACACTAGGGGAATTAAGCATTCATAAAATCATGGGCTTCCCTTCCCACTGATGCCAGATAAGGCCATCCTCTGTTACATAAGAAACTAAAGCCATAGGTCCCTCAACATGTATTCTTTGGTTGGTGGTTTAGTTCCTTGGAGCTCTAGGGGGTCTGGTCAGTTGATATTGTTGTTCTTCCTATTTGGTTTCAAACCCCTTCAGTATCTTCAGTCCTTCCCGTAACTCTTCCATTGTAATCCCCCTGCTCAGTCTTATGGTTGGCTACAAGCATGCACATCTGGATTGATAAGGCTCTAGCCAAGCCTCTCAGGAGACATCCATATGAGGCTTCTGTCAGCAAGCACTTCTTGGCATCAGCAATAGTGTCTGGGCTTGGTTTCTGCATATGGGATAGATCTCCAGGTGGAGCAGTCTCTGGATGGTTTTTCCTTTAGTCTCTGCTCCACCCTTTGTCCCTGTATTTCCTTTAAACTGGAGAAATTCTGAGTTAAATTTTTAAAAGAGTGGATGGAGCCATTCCCCAACCAGGAGCTGTACCTAACCTCTGGATATGATCTCTGAAGGTACTCTTTCCCCTTTGTTGGCTATTTCAGCTAATTTCATCCCTGTTGGGTCCTGGGAGCCTCTTGCTTTCCTGGAATCTGGGACTTTCTGGTAATTACCCCAGTTCCCCATCCCCCACTGCTACACAGCTCTGTTCAGTTTTCTGACCTTCTGCATATCTCCCCTGTCTCATCCCACACCTGATCCTGACCCGCCTTTTTTCCTCTCCCCATCCTCTCTTTCTTCCAAGTCTTGCCTACTCTCTACCTCTCATGATTATGTTGTTCCCCCTTCTAAGTAGGACTGAGGCATCCACACTTTGGTCTTCCTTCTTCTTAACCTTCATATGGTCTGTAAGTTGTATCATAGGTATTTCAAGCTGTTTTTCTAATATCCACTTATCAGTAAACATACCATGTGTGTTTTGTGTGACTGTGTTACCTCATTAAGGATGATATTTTCTAGTTCCATCCATTTGCCTACGAATTTCATGAAGTCATTGTTTTTAATAGCTGAATAGTACTCCATTGTGTAAATGTACCACATTTTCTGTATCCATTCCTCTGTTGAGAGATATCTGGGTTCTTTCTAACTTCTGCCTGTTATAAATAAGACTGCTATGAACATAGTGGAACATGTGTCCTTATTACATGTTGGAGCATCTTCTTGGTATGTGCCCAAGAGTGGTATAGCTGGGTCCTCTGGGAGTACTACATCCAATTTTCTGAGGAACCACTAGACTGATTTCCAGAGTGGTTAAATGAGCTTGCAATCCCACCAGCAGTGAAGGAGTGTTCCTCTTTCTCCACATCCTCACCAGCATCTGCTGTCACCTAATTTTTTGATCTTAGCCATTCTGACTGGTATGAGGTGGAATCTCAGCATTGATTTTATTAGCATTTCCCTGATGTCTACAGATGTTGAACGTTTCTTAAAGTGCTTTTCAGCCATGGGAGATTCTTCAGTTGAGAATTCTCTGTTTAGCTCTGTACCCCATTTTTTATTAGATATTTTCTTTATTTACATTTCAAATGATATCGCCTTCCCCTGTTTAATAGGGTTATTTGGTTCTCTGGAATCTAATTTTTTGTGCTTTTTGTATATTTTTGATGTTATCCCTCTATTGTATGTAAGGTTGCTAAAGATCTTTTCCCAATCTGTTGGTTGCTGTTTTGTCCTATTGACAGTGTCCTTTACCTTACAGCAGCTTTTCAATTTTATGAGGTACCATTTGTCAATTCTTGATTTTAGAGCATAAACCATTGGTGTTCTGTTCAGAAAAATTTTCCCTGTGCCCATGTGTTCAAGGATCTTCCCCACTTTCTCTTCTATTAGAGTCAGTGTATCTGGTTTTATGTGGAGGTCCTTGATCCACTTGGACTTGAGCTTTGTACAAGGAGATAAGAATGGATCAATTTGCTTTCTTCTACATGCATACCTACACTTAAACCAGAACCATTTGTTTTTTTGATTTTGTTTTTGTTTTTTATTTTTTTTAATTATTTCCTTTAATTGTGTGTTAGGTCACACACAATTTGCTCTTGTCTCCCTCCCCCTCTTCCCCTCTCTCAGTTTTGTGTCCTTGCCCAGCTTCAGGGACTTAGACCTGACTGGTGCAGTGAGGGGATGAAGAAAACACAGGCACAGATAGTCACACAGAAGATTTAGGATCAGGACTGGACTATCTGATGGTAAAACCACAGCCTCTGGAAGCTCATCATGTTTATGATATCATGATAAACTGAGAGCTGAGGTCATTGCACAGAGCTGATTCAGAGGTGGGGTGAATGAAATACAACTGGATCCAGGAGGGAGGTTTAATTGGTCTTGATAGGAAGTTTCCATAAAAAAGCAATCCATGCCATAAATATGAATGCAAGTATTTAACTGAGTGTTTTAGTCAGGGTTTCTATTCCTGTACAAACATCATGACCAAGAAGCAAGTTGGGGAGGAAAGGGTTTATTTAGCTTACGTTCACACTGCTGTTGATCACCAGAGAAGTCAGGACTGGAACTCAAGCAGGTCAGTGTCGTTGTCTTACTACTTCTTTTTACTACTTACATCTTACTACTTCTACCTTACTACTTCTATCTTACTACTTACATCTTACTACTTTCTTCTTACTTACTCCTATTTCCTACTTACTCCTATTCCTATTCTTACATACATCTTACTTCTACTTTATTTCTATCCTTACATCTTACTTCTATCCTTACAACTTACTTCTATCCTTACATACTTACTCCTAATTATCATCTTACATATATCCTTACATACTTACCCCTAATTATGACATTTTACTTACTATTCCTATTCTTACTTCTATCCTTACGTCTTACTTCTATATCTACATACTTACTCCTATCTATACATCTTACTTACTATTACTCCAGCCCTCAGCCCTTGTGGGTTAAATACTTTCCCTGGTCCCAATCAACATCAGCCATGTGGCAAAGCACAACAGGCTTGCATCACAAACTAGAGGCACTCAGCTTTTCCAACTAAGGGCTTGTTTATCAATGCTCTCTGCTCTTGCCAGAGACCAGGTGTTCAATATATATGTATAGGGTGGCAGCTGTGGCTCCCCACAGGTCAGGAAGCAGAATCTGATGTAGAGACCATGGAGGGATGGTCCTTACTGGCTTGCTTCCCCAGGCTTGCTCAGCCTGCTTTCTTATAGAACCCAAGACTTCTAGCCCAGGAATGGCACCACCCACAAGGGGCCCTACCCCCTTGATCACTAATTGAAAAAATGCTCCACAGCTGGATCTCATGGAGGCACTTCCCCAACTGAAGCTCCTTTCTCTGTGATAACTCCAGCCTGTGTCAAGTTGACACACAAAACCAGCCAGTACACTGAGGATTTGTGTACAGATTCAGAGACGAGATCCATTATCATTGTGAGGAGTATGGCAACAGGCATGATTCTGGAGAAGAAGTTGAGAGCTATATCCCAGTCTGTAGGCAGAGAGAGAGACAGAGACAGAGAGACAGAGAGACAGAGAAAGAGACACACAGAGAGAGAGACAGAGAGAGAGAAGAGGAGAGGAGAGGGAAGGGAGGGGAGGGGAGGGGAGAGGAGAGGAGAGGAAAGAAAGGAGGGAGGCCCACCATTTGTTGAATGTGCTTCTTTTTCTCCACTGGATGTTTTAGCTTCTTTGTCAAAAATCTAGTGACAGTAGGTGTGGGGGTTCATTTCCGGGTCTTCAGTTCTATTTCATTGATCTACCTGCCTGTTTCTGTACCAATACCATACAGTTTGTATCACTATTGCTCTGTGGTACAGCTTGAGGTCAGCGATGTTTACTCCCCCAGAATTTCTCTTATTGTTGAGAATAGTTTTTGCTATCCTGGGTTTTTTGTCATTCCAAATGAATTTGGGGATTGCTCTTTCTCTCTGTGAAGAACTGATTTGGAATTTTGATGGGGTTTACAATGAATCTGTAGATTGCTTTGGCAAGATGACCATGTTTACTATGGTAATCCTGCCAATCTATGAGCATGAAAGATCTTTTCATCTTCTGGGGTCTTTTTCAATTTCTTTCTTCAGAGACTTGAAGTTCTTGTCATAAAGATCTTTTACTTACTTGGTTAGAGTCACACCAAGATATTTTACATTATTTGTGACTATTGTGAAGGGTGTCTTTTCCCTAATTTCATTCTCACCCTGTTTATCCCTTGAGTAGAAGAAGGCTACTGATTTGTTTGAGATAATTTTATATCCAGGCACTTACTGAAGTTGTTTATCAGATGAAGGAGTTCTCTAGTAGAATGTTTGGAGGTCACTTAGGTATAGTATCATATCATCTGCAAATAATGATTTTTACTTCTTCCTTTCCAATTTGTATCCCTTTGACCTCCTTTTGTTGTCTAATTGCTCTAGCTAGAACTTTGAGTACTATATTGAATAGATAGGGAGAGAGTGCTCTAATGTGTGACTTGGCATGAAAAGAGTTTCAGGCAGACGTTAAAAATGTATGTTTGAGAAGAACCTAATGGGCTGTTTGACTGTATGGTCAGTGTGGAAAAAGAATTCAAATTTATTTTCTATCTTGGGTCTCCAAAATGCCTTTGAATAAGCCTTTGAGTATCCTGTTTGCAACAACCACAGAACCTACAATTCTGGGTAGTAAAATTAAAAGCATTTACATACTTTTAACATGACAAGTTACCAAAGGAAAAGTGTTACACTCCTGATTACCTTTAACAGTTTATAATTAACTCTAAACATTCAGCATAACATAGGGAATTAAAATATTCAAGTGACCCTGGGAGGAACTGGAAGTGAACTGTGTTCCATCTCTATGTAAAAACCCCAAACATCATGCTTGATTCTATTAGCCTTTTAATATTCAAATGATTTATCAAATAAATTATTAAAAATTATAATTAAGAGGCTGGGGAGAAGGCTCATTTGGGTAAACTGGTTGCTGCACAAGCATGAGGATCTGGCTTCAGGGCCCAGCAGCCATGTCAAGGCTGGGATGATGGCATACACCTGTAACCCCAGCACTTGGGAGGCGAACAAAGAGACTGGTGGACCCCAGTGGCTTGCTGGTCAAGCAATCTAGTGGAAATGGCAAGCTCCAGTATTAATGAGCGACTCTGTCTTGAAAGACAACAGGTAATACCCAAAATACAATCAACAAATCACAAGAAACTCAAGAAGAAGGAAGACCAAAGTGTGGATACTTCGATCCTTCTTAGAAAGGGGAAGAAAATAAAAGGGGAAGAAAATACCCATGGAAGGAGTTACAGAGACAAACTATGGAGCAGAGACTGAAGGAAGAACAATCCAGAGACTATTCCACATGGGAATACTTCCCATATTCAATTACCAAACCCAGACACTATTAAGGATGGCAGCAAGTGCTGGCTGGTAGGAGCCTGATATAGCTGTCTCCTGAGAGGCTCTGATAGTGCCCCGACTAATACAGAAGTAGAGGCTCACAGCCATCCATTGGATGAGCACAGGGTCCCAAGTGAAGGAGTTAGAGAAAGGACCAAAGGAGCTAAAGGGTTTGCAGCTTAGGACAAACAACAATATGAACTAACTAGTACCCTCAGAGCTCCCAGGGACTAAAACACCAACCAAAGAGTACACATAGTGGGATTCATGGTTCCAGCAGCATATGTAGCAGAGGATGGCCTAGTCAGTCATCAATGGGAAGAGAGACCCTTGGTCCTGTAAACGTTCTATGCCCCAGTGTAGGGGAATGCCAGGGCCAGGAAGCAGGAGAGGGTGGGTTGGTGAACAGGGAGAGGGGCAGGGAACAGGTTTTTTTGTTTATTTTGTTTTTGGATTTGGGTTCTTTTGTCTTTTTTTCCCCTTAGGGGAAACTAGGAAAGGAGATATCATTTAAAATGTAAATAAAGAAAATATCTAATTTAAAAAAGAAGAAGAAAAAAGAAAAACAACAGGTAAAATGATTGGCAAGATGGTTCAGTAAGTAACAGCTTGTATTTCTTTTTTGGCCAAGAATCATGACTGGATTTATATAGCCAGAACCCAGATGATATAAGAAAATAGCCAACAAGTTGGCCATCTCTGATTTGTAAGTATACCTACACATGCAAACACACACACACACACACACACACACACACACACACACTCATGCATACACATGTATACACATATACATGTCCACACACAATACTAGTAATAGTCTATTTTCTCACCAGATAGTCCTTTTGTTTTATATTAAAACTACTTGTAGAGTTCTGAAAATTCTGATCACAGGCTAAGAAGCAAATCCAGGGAGACTACATGAGGCTTACTAGATATTTCCAAAGTGTAGCTACATTTAGGGCTCACCTCCTCATTAAGTAGAGTTTATATCTCTGACTATGAATATAAAGTACCAATTCAACTTCTGAAGCTGACTCTTTGCTCTAAGAAATTCTGCTTCGAGATGTCTAAGATATTTCCAGGGTTCGCATTTCTAAAGGCCCCCAAATAGAATTCTACTCTGTATAGAAGTCTAGCTAGCTGACACCAGGAATTGGAAGCTCTCGAGAGAAAATCACTCTGTGTGGGCTCTTGTCAAGTGATGAAGGGGACAAAAAATTCTTATTCTTCACCTATTATGTGTTTTGATGTATATTTCAGGGAAAAGTAACCCTTTAGTGGATTGTAATACTGAAGTATTCAAGGACCCTATCAGAAGGTGCCTAACTGAAGACTGAAAGAAGAAGTCCCAGTAGAAACCACAATGTTCTTTTGGTCTCCAAACCTCCAGAATAATAGGAATAAGTGGTATTGCTTAAGCTATCTGTGCCATGTCTTAATATTGAGGCAAGCACCATGTTCGATGGCAGACAGTACTTCTATAGAGTGTATCTACCTGGTAACAACCACTAGAACATGAAGTGAATATCAGAATAACTTTAGATTCTTCTAGGGGAAACAATATTAAATTAAAATGTGGCCTTATTTAATCATTGAGATAAATAAATGTTGTTCTTTCTTGAAAGCGTACAAAAAACCACAGGAGCTTCTCAATATTCTAGTATTCTACTGCAATTTATCTACCGTGTCTCTTTGGGCCACATCACAGATTTGCCCAAAATGCTTTGAGCTATACATAATATTAAGTAATGTTTGAGTGAGGTTATCATATTTTTTCCAATATCTTTTTATCTCTCACACTCTGCAGGTGCCTACCCTGAAGGAGTGAATTAGGCTCATGGACCCCATGCTGTTACTTTATAAGTCCTATACAGAGATTGATTCTACTTGTGACTCATACATATGGATACTTTGATATTTAAATATGACCTCTGTCTCATTTCCCCATCCCCTAAATAATTAAAATAAGTTTTTCTCTTCTGGGAATCACTTTGAATAAAATGATAAATAATTTGTGAAATAAGACACAGAGAGAACATCTGTGTATTTGGTGAGTCCATGGAGACTCTCCATCTTCTGTGAGGCTATGACTCAAAAGAACAGTTTTGCTGTCCCTTAGCTGTCCGTGAGAATCTTTGGATACCAATCTAGGCTGTTTTGTGTACATACATAATTAATTTGTTTTATTTAGTTGCCATTTACCAAAGTGACAGATATGGAGGTAAAAGGATTGTATTATCATACAGTAAGGCAAATAGAATCAAGTGTGGAAGAAATCAAGGAAATGTACTTGTGCATGTTCAGAACCAGCTCTTGTTTTCGTGTTGGAGAATGAGCTCTGCAGGAAAGATTGAAATTCAAAACTGCTCCTCCAGAGAAACATGGAATTTTCATTTCAATATTTAATTACTGTAGGAAGTATTTTTAACAGCTTCTTCTATGTTCAAGTGTGTGTGTATGCCTGTGTGTATGTATGTATGATTGTGTGTATAGAAACACAGACTTATATGCTTGTTCACCTGGAGTGCATGCGTATGTTTGGAGAGCTTGAGTTGATACCAAGTGTCTTATTCAATACCTCTACTTCATTTACTGAAGCATAACCTCTTGCTGGGCTGGGAGTTTGCTGATCCCAACTGTCCTAGCCGGCTAACTTGCTCTGGAAATCCAGTCTCAGTCTTTGCTTCTTAATTATAAGGATTACAAGCAGTAGCTAACCCTACTATGCTTGTATTTTTTTAACATGTATTCTGTGAACCTGATCTTTGATTCTCACTCCTGCATAGCAGGTGATTTATCCACTGAACAATACTCCACTTCTCCAATGTATTTTGACAAGCAAACAATGGTATAATTGAATTTATAGATGATCTCTCCTACATAAGATGAATATAATATGTGGTAACAATAGAATGTAAACAAAAGAGAGAAGGATTTGTGAAGGACCTAAACTGGAGAGGTTGCACTAAGGAGATGTGGTCATCAGTTCCTCATCCCTAAAAACAAGTACTGGTCGTCACGTGGAAGATCTGTAGCCTCATTGTCAAGATACAACCAAAGTAGCAACTAGAGCAGGTGCAGCAAGAGTCTTTCCTGTAAGAACCTCACACAGGTGCCACGCCAATCCATACAGTTAATAAGACTTAATTGATTGCCTGTAACTCTTTATCTAGAAGTGAGACCTCATGGGATTTCCCCCATTCACATTGATTTCCCTCATTCATATGTATCTGGTATTTTTGTAGGGTTTGTATTATTTAGGTTACCATTTTATTAAGACATATATGCACATAAATAACACTAAAGAGAGTCAGTATGGTATATATGTATACATATATGTATATTTACAATAATAATTAAATAAAAGAAGAAAAGGACTGATATAATTATGTAAATATAGTACTCAAGTGTAAAATTCTAAAAGAAACATTCACTTGAATAAGTAAAAGAATAAAAATATATCTTGAAATCTAGAGAAATGAAGGAATACTATATTCTCAGAATAACATTCTGAATTGGGATAAGGAAATGAGTGACATGCTAAAACCCTATTAATTCAGTAGGCTTGTGAAAGGCAAGTCTTGGTTTCTGGGTAGGGCCCTGTCTATTAAGCATTTGAGTCTGAGATTACTTCTATTTGTACCTGTTAGTTCCTGGACAAGGACTCCAAAGCAATGGAGAAAAGGCAGCTGAACTCTTTGCAGTAGAACTCTGAGCCCCTAAGAAAGAATTGCTAATGCATGCATTGCATGTGTATATGTTTGCAAATTCATGTGTGATTACACATTTAAATGTGTACACATGCATATGGAGTCCAGAGAAAAGTATATGTCATACCTAAAGTATTACCCATTTTGAGTTTTGAGAAAAGAGGTAGCTCATTGGAAAGACCAGAAAGCCTCGGGGATCCTCCTGTCTCCCTCCAGGTCACCAGCAATGGGATTACAAAAGTGCATCATCATGCTTTCTTTACTTACATTCTTTTTCATGATTTCTGGGGCTCAAACTCAAATACTTACAAGGCTCAAATTTTACTAGCTGAGCTGTCTTCCTAGCTCCTCATTGCCATTTTTTTTACTTTGTAGTTTGCACACATTTGGACAAGCAGCCCTAGTTCATTCCTATCCCTGCAAGGTAGACCTTGGAGCCCTAAATCGAGAGGTCAGCATTGGGTTGACCAGCAGGTGCTTCCCTCAGTGCTCAGCAGCTAAAATGGTCTGCTTGCTCAGAAATGATTGCTTCAAAAGCCAAGTTCTGTTTCATGGTCCAAGAAAAGCTACAGTGTTCTGTTCACTGGGAAATTTGTGTTTCCATAAAAGTGATTTTAAAACCCTATCTATTATTACAGTGGATAAAATGTGATGTTTGAGCCTATTGTTGGATTTAATCATTATTTTTATGGCATAACTGGGGATACGGGAGTAGTTATAACCACTTGGTTTTTTTAATCTCTTTTATTAAGTCATTTATCATAAGCAAAATTCAGTATCTGACCTTGGTATGTTATTTAAGCTCCTAACTATGTTTTCTTGCACATTGTGTATTCCCATTTTACATCTCTAAGGGTTACAGAATAGTTATTACATTTTCTCTAATAGCAGTATTTAGCACTATGCACCAGGACTATGTTTAAATGGTCAAAAGGGAAGATACTTTGAAATTAAAGCTACTTAGCAATGAGAATCCATCCATAGGGCCAGGAAAGGTGACATATCAAAGTCATCTACACCCAGGCTTCATTTTCAGTAGGGGATTTAATTTGGCCTCCTGGTGTTTTTGCTAAGCTCAACTCCAGGCTTTTGATGCTTAGGTCAAAAGGAACAGAAAGGAAAGAATGAATACCAAGAAAGTCAATTAGTGGCTGGGAAGATGGCATAACCAGCGAGATAGATAGAGTTAATTGTCATCTCAAGAGAATCTAGAATATGACCATGCTTATGGATGAGTTATTTTGAATCCACTAATGGAGGTGGGAAGACCTACCCATTGTGAGTGACACCATTCCCTGAGTGGATGCCCTAGACTGTGTGAAATGGACCAGAAAGTGGTGAAAACTATCATTCCTTACTCTGCTTCCTGACTGTGGGTGAATATAAACATCTTCAAGATGCTATCACAGAGACTTCCCCACATGATAGACAGTAACATGAAACTGGGAAACAAATTATCCATTTCTACCTTAAGCTATTTTCACCAGAGTATTTTATTACAGAAAAGTCATAAAGACACTACAAACATATGCCTTGAGTTTAATGCCTGGAACCCACATATAAAAGCTGGGCTAGATGGTCCATGCCTATAACCAATCCTACCACCAGTGGTATAGAGATAGGAGGATCCCCAGAAACATGTTTCCTTTCATGTTCCTTATACGGATCATTGTCTTGGTGAAATTTGACTGGCCTTCTCAGTAGCATTTCCTTTGTGCTACCAGGCATGTCATTTTCTGTCTGAATTCCTACAACAGTGTCCCCAGGCTTACATGAGGAATTGTTGAGGACCAGAACAGAGTTACTTAACATCAATTTCCAGCACCTGTCATACTAACTGGATAATTTTACGTATTGAATGAGTGGAACTCAGGTATTAAGTGAATGAACATATGAGCAAATGCCACAAAACTTACAACTAAAGTTTTAGAAAAAAATATGGATGTAAAAATTCCAAAGTGTGAGGCTTTTAATATCTTTTGTTTCTATATTTCTACAATATTCTTTTCTAGAGAATGGGGCTGGCCTTCAGATAGAGGGAACCTCTTACCCAGGGGAAGTTTTAGGAATCATTTAATTTTCATTTTTTATTGGATATTTTCCTTTTTACATTTCAAATGTTATTCCCTTTCCCAGTTTCGCACCCTTCAGGAAATCCCCTATCACATCCTCCCTCCCCCTGCTTCTATGAAGGTGTTCTTCCACCCACCTACCCACTTCCACCTCCCTCCTCTCAATTCCCCTACACTGGGGCATCTATCAAGCCTTCATAGGACCAAGGACCTCTCCTTCCATTGGTGCATGACAAGGCCATCCTCTGCTACATATGCAGCTGGAGTCATGTCCTTTGTTGATGGCTTAGTTCCTGGGAGTTCTGGAGGTCTTGTAGGTTGATTTTGTTGCTCTTCCTGCCAGGTTGCAAACCCCTTCAACTCCCTCAGTCCCTTCTCTAACTCCTTTATTAATGACCCTGCACTCAGTCCAATGGTTGGCTGCTAATATCTGCCTCTGTATTTGTAAGGCTCTGGCAGGGCCTCTCAAGAGACAGCTGTATCAGGCTCCTTTCAGCATGCACTTCTTGGCATCCACAATAGTGTCTGGGTTTGGTAACTTTACATGGGATGAATCTTCAGATGAGACAGTCTCTGTGTGGCCTTTCTGTTAGTCTCTGCTCTATACTTTATTTCCATATTTGCTTCTGATAGAGGGAACCTTTTACCCAGGAGAAGTTCTAGGGATCATTTAATTTTCTACCCCTGTACTGAACCTTAACTTTTTCCTTTCTCTGTTTGCAGCTTGCTAAAGTGTGTTTGTGCTGTCCCCTCATGTTAAATGCATACACACATACATACATACACACACACACTCACATGCATGCACATGCACACACACAGAGGGGAGAGAGAGAGAGAGAGAGAGAGAGAGAGAGAGATTACAGTCCAAACATGGGAAAAGAGATTAAAGTAACTTTTCCTAATACAAAAAGAATCAGTGGTGAGACTTCTATGTTCTCAATGGGAATACATTCAACCTTTGTGAGCATGACACTTTCAACAAATCAAAGATGGATCAGCCCCTTTAAAATACACAAAAGAAGAAATTAAAAACTTAGATGGGAAAACAGGATGCATTTTTAATTGGATATTTTATTTATTTACATTTCAGATGTTATCCCCTTTCCCAATTTATCATCAGAAAAGCCTTAGAAACTTAAGTCCAATCTTTCCGAAGGTATCCAAACTTTTGACTTTGTGAGATGAGATGACATGACATCTAAAAATGGCTTGTGCCAAATTAATAACTTTTGCAGTAATTTTCTGACCCAAGTATGCCCCAGCTATGAAAACACAACTCAATTAATAAGAACACAAGCTGTGTGCCTAGATTGGGCAGATCTACCACTACACTACCATCTTTGCCATCTTGAGACCCCTTATAACTTGCAGTTTCTCCAGGCAATATGCTTCTGCTCTGCTTTCCTTCCACCTCCTCCTCTGTCCTCTCTCTCTCCTATCTTCTTCTCTCTCCCAACTTTCAGCTCCACCTTCCCTTCCCCTCAGCCCAATCACCAGCTTTAGCTTTTATTTTACAATTTAAGGTGGGAAGGTTTACAGGAAATCACCTGAGTGCTGACTCATTCCTTCTTCACAACCCCTCCCCGGAGAATGGTGAGTGGATTAGCATCAAATTACAAATAGACCCAGGGCAATCTACAACAAATAACTATTATGGAAGGCATGTCATTCACATTCACATGATTTTGGTTTGTTTATATCTGCCAGATTCTTGGAAATATTTGTGTTTAAAAAAGTAACCCGGTTTCCCCCATAGAAGTGAGCCTCTGGAACTTGAACACCCAAAAGCCTGAATCATGGTAAATTCCCTCTGAGTGGTCCTCAAAATCTGAAGATGAAAATATCTGTGTGTATCTATACATGTAGTAATGTATCATGAGGGACAACCAATTTCTCTGTTTTTCCATAACTAGGGTAACTTTTAGCTGAAATATTGTCTTTCTATACTCTTTCACTATCAAGAACAAAGACTTTTTAGGATCGTTTACATGGACAGATAGGCTCAGTTTGGAAGGTGGGTGAACTTCTTCCCTCTCTGCCTTCCTCTTACCTTCTCTCCATGTCATCAGGTATAACTGAGCCATATCCCAAATGCATCCTGATAGGTGCACATTCAGTATTTCCCCCATACAATGGGTACCCGTCACCAGTTAAAAATACATGTTCAGACAACTGTGGCAGGTATGAAGAAAACATAAATTGCATAAAAATATAGACCAAGTTTTTGTATGTATTTGTTCATAAGTGAAATTTGTTTTCAGATAGCTGTAAGAAAACTGGTAGCTAAGGAAAATTTCCCTGAGTGGTTGCAATCTGAACTAGAATTTTTGTTATGTGTAGGAGTTCATGAGGTAAAAGAAACAGGAAACAGCAATTCTGAGTGTTAAATCTTGGGGGTGAGAGAGTAGAATATAAAAAGATTGATATAGCATGATAACTCAAACCTCTGCCTTACTTAGAATTCATAGGAGTTCAATAAAAGCCCAGATCCTGACCCATCTTTCTGTATCTGTACTGTCTGCTCCTTTGGCCTTAGAGCCAGGTACATATGGGTCACTTATAATATGGCTGCTACCAATTGAAGTATACATGTATTAAATGCTGTGTGCCTGCTCTATAGAAGACTGTGTGAAAAAAATAATAGAAGAGGGACTAGACAACTCAGTAATGTTTTCATATTGAATATATGCTAAAACATTATTGCAATTATATTATTGTAAATAAAATATGCTACTAAAATTAAATCCCTGGTGCAGGAGGTAGCTCAGTACTAAAGGTGAAGTCTGTACAAAGTCTGACAACCTAAGTTTGATTCTTAGAGCCCATATGGTAGAAGGAGAGAACCAAATTCTATAAGTTGTCCTGTTACCTCCATATGCTTGGTGCTATATACATACCCAAATACATAAACATATCGATGCACCCATACACACAACATCAATATATAAGTGTAATTTTAAAAGAATTTAAGGTTAATATATGTTGATTACATCCTTTTATTGAGTATAGCTTCTATAAAATTCAAAGCTGCACATATATTTAGACTTTGTAGCTCACATTTTTGTCTGTCAGGCATTGTTCTTCCAGAATTGTTCATTGGTATGGTACCATACAAAAGACCTAAGAAGTAAGAACTGTGTTTCAGACAAATGACTTTGTGAAATAAAGATGTTTGTCACACAGCGCTCGTATTAATGCCATAACTTGGATGTCAGACTCTAGTAATTTCTTTTTTCATGCTAGGACATTCTATGTGCTAAATTACCTGTGTAAATGATTTCCAAATGGGATTACTGTCATGGAAGCCCCAGATGAAACATGCCTGAAAGGGCTTTCATTTGATTAGAGGAAAGCCCTCTTTTCTCATTCTAAAACATTGTCCATTTGTTTGCCACACCAGGTATGGCTGTATGTGGGACTTGATTCTGCTGCAGGGGGTGGTGGAAAGTGTGCAGGTTCATACTGTAAAAGCAGGAAGTTTTAGGGCTGTCCTCAGTGTGAACACTGGATAAAGTATGTTTCAGAAGGAGACCATTGTAAATAGATATAGTTGTAAACAGTATGCTTCCTTATATTTTAACCTTGGTAAACATGTTTATTTCCAACCAGTAAGATACATGTGGTTGAACATCTCCTTATGTCTCCACTAAATCATTTCCATAATCAGAAGTATTTATTGTTGATGTTTTAAAGGAAACTCTTTAAGTGGTCCTATTTCAAGGACTATTAATGACAAGTCCAACAAGTCTAAGAGTCTAAGAAAAATAAATATTCTACATCTTAGTGAGAAAGGCAAAAAATATGGGTAGTCAGAGGCTGATGTATAGGGGATTTTATTTGTATCTCTGTCAGAGGCTGTCATCTTTGATTACAAAATTTCTCTGGCTTCTCAAAGAACCTCAGAGGGGAGAGTTTCTTCCCAAAGTATAACTCTGCATTCTCATACTCCAGTGTCAGGAGCTGAAGAAAGGGTTGTCTTCTCAAATCTATTCTTTCAGCAGCTTCTCAGGCATTTCCCTGCTTGTTTGGCAGGACCTGTCTAGATTCCTTCTCTTGAAAGTTAGTAGATTCCTTTCCTCCATCTTCTCCTTTCCACTGAGGAAACACGTGCATGTACACACACACACACACACACACACACACACACACACACACACACACACACACCAGCCATGAAGGATCCTGCACTGGCTGCTTCTTACAGCTTGATTTTCTTCCTGTGATATGATTTAGAGTGGATTCGGAGAAGACCTTGTACCTCTGCCAACTCATTACATTTTGAGTTAACATTCCTGTGCGTAGAACTTCAGTTCTTAGAATAAAAATGTAGGTACTTTCATGAAAGAACAACTTGTCTAGATCATAATACCTTGTTAAATTGAATAGATCCTTGTCTTAGCTGCTAAGTAAGTTAATGTTCCTTTGAAAGCATCATTCATTTGAGAAGCAGTAGGCACAATAGTATTTTCCTTCTCCTCACTTAACTTCGATTTTATGAAGATTATTTATTTCATTAAAAAAATTCAAGTAACCTCTGAAATTTCTACAATTTCTACACAAATTCCAAAAGTCTTTCTAGATAGTGGAAATATTTTCATGGTCTATTCCAAGTTCAAGTCCAGATTAATAAGCCAACATCTAATCTGCTTTGGTACCCTCAGCACATGCCAAGCTGTACAGTATCCCTGAAGCACATTATACTTCTTCACTGTATCTGCCACTTAAATTGCTTCTTTCCTATCCTAGAGTCCTGTTATGAACTTGATTCTGTGCTTTTGAACACCTTCTTTCTCAGCTCATAATGTTAGAGTTTTTTATTTTTCTCTATGACCCTAGTGAACGCTTTCTTTTAATTTTATTTAATTTTATTTTTAATTTACACTGCAGATTTTAAAACCCTCCCTGTTCACCAACTGACTGTTCCACATCCCACACCTCCTCCTCTATCTCCACAAGGATGTCCCCACCTTACGCCCTTCACCCTATACTCTGTACCCTCAACCCCACCAGATCTCCCCACTCCCTGGGGCCTTCAGTCCCTTGAGGGTTAGGTGCGTCTTCTCTGACTGAAGCCAGACCCAGCAGTCCTCTGCTGTATATGTGTTGGGGGCCTCATATCAACTGGTGGTCCAGAGTCTGAGAGATCCAGGTTAATTGAGACTACTGGTCCTTCTCCTACAGGGTCACCCTTCTCCTCAGCTTCTTTCAGTTTTTCCCTAATTCAATCGCAGGGGTCAGCTGCTTCTGTCCATTGGTTGGATGTAAATATCTGCATCTGACTCTTTCAGATGCCTGTTGGGTTCTTTCGGAGGGCAGTCATGGTAGGCCCCTTTTTGTGGCACTCAGTATTAGTGTTAGACTTTTGGGACTCCCCTTCAGCTGGATCCCACTTTGGAGCCTGTCGGTGAACCTCCTTTCCCTCAGACTCTTCTCCATTTATGTCCCTGCAATTCATTCAGACAGGAACAATTATGGGTCAGAGTTTTTGACTGTGGGATGACAACCCCATCCCTCACTTGATGCTCTGTCTTTTTGCTGAAGATAGGCTCTCAAAGTTCCCTCTCCCCACTAGTGAATTCTAACCCAGGTATTCACATTAGTCAGAGTTCTTTAGAGAAACAGAACTTATAGAATGAATTTATACAAAAGTTGTTCTGTTCACAAAGCTGTATATCTCAGCTGGTCTTCTGCTGGAATCCTGAAGAAATGGGCCCTAATGCCAATGAAGGAATGGACTTGCTAGTAAGGCAAAAATAAGCAGGGGAAGAGTTAAAATTCCTTCTTCCAAGTCCTTGGATAGGCATCCAGCATCAAGTGTACCCCAGATTAAAGGCATGTGTCTTCCTACCTCAAGATCCAGATTAGAAATGGTCTTCTTATTTCAAACTAAGCAAAAATTCCTCACAAGTGAGCCTTCCACCTTTTTGGTTTAGTTAGTTCCAGAAAAAGTCAAGTTGATAACCAAGAATAGTCATCACAGTACTCATTTGCATCAGGCTATTCCTCCTGAGTGAGACTGGTAGGTGTGAATGCAAATCATTTCATACTGCCTTTGATATGGAGCCAGACTATCTATCACAACCCCACCTCCTGCCTATACATTTGTTTCTTATTCTCAGTTTCTTAATTTTATTTATATGGAACAGACTAGATTCAAATCCAATCACCATCTGGATGACTTAGCTCAACATACTTTTGTTAATAGCAATGATCTAAGCCGGGCGGTGGTGGCGCACGCCTTTAATCCCAGCACTTGGGAGGCAGAGGCAGGTGGATTTCTGAGTTCAAGGCCAGCCTGGTCTACAAAGTGAGTTCCAGGACAGCCAGGGCTACTCAGAGAAACCCTGTCTCGAAAAACCAAAAAAAAAAAAAAAAAAAAAAAAAAAAAAAAAATAGCAATGATCTAGAGTTGGAAGGACAAGTATAAATTGGTATGTGGTATGTAGGCTTTACAGAGTGGCACAAAGAACACACTTGCTTTTTGATGATGTTCTTCCTCAAATGCTGCTATGGACCATAGTAGGTTTGAACCAAGGAAAAGCAGGGTATTGATTCCACTGAGTGGCTACTGGTGCTGCCTTTGCAGTCCTTTGCTTTGCTTCCTGGCCTGCCAAAAGCCCAGACTATTGGCTAAACCCAAGCTGAAATGTAACACTGAAATCAAGCTCACCACCACCATCTGCTAGGAAAACTGTCTTGTAGGCTACAAGCTCTTTCAGTTGGTATATGTTGTTTTAATTATTTCATTATTATTATTAGAAAATGAACAATTATGTTACACTGCTTTGATTTTGAAGTTCCAAATGATAAATACCCATAAATACTATCTTTTAAGGAGAACTGTAAACCAAGTACACATTTCTAAGCCCAATCAAGACCAATAAAATACACTTTGATTGATGGTTTAGTCCATAGGGGAACGCTAGGGTGCTGAGGCAGGAGTGTGTTGGCAGGTGGGAGAGCACCCTTATAGAGGCAGGGGGTTGGATAAGGGGCTTGTGGAGGGGAAACTGGGAAGGGGGATAACATTTGAAATATAAATAAATAAAATAACCAATAAAAATGGAAAACTACACTTTGAGTTAAATATCTGTTTCATGAAGTTTACGTTTTATGAGTAAACATGGACAACTTAATGACAGACTTTTAAACACATTTCTTACTTATATACTTCTATATGTGTTTTTGTGTTTATAAGAAGTTATTCTTGAAAATCCTGAGTTCAATTAAACAAACCTTCAACCCCAAATTTTCCCTAAATATCACTATAGATGAAACACAGATGCTGCAATTAAGAACAGAATTGCTCGGCAGTTCAGCCTTGTGAGCTTTGGAAGAAGCCTCTTTCCCCTGTGATGGGGTAGTGAATTCAGCCATGACAATGCTGTTAGTAATGAAAACTAAGTTGTTGCCCCTGCATTTGACTGACAGTGAGTGCCACAATATCTTCAGGGATGAAGTCAAGTGCTGTGTTACCACTTATCTCATGACTTTTGTGGCTCATAAATTTATCTTCATAAGACACCAATGACAGCTCTGATTCTGTTGTTTCTACAAGTGAAATATGCAATGCCTTTGCAAAATGTTTGGGGAGTTACTAACTATGGATATAGATACATGATTTGTAAACAAGTTCATGCATGAGTAGCTGATATATAAATATGGAAAGTAAAGACTGTCTCAAATTGGATTGCATTTTCTGCTTAAAGATCATCCTCAGAATGTTCAGGTCTATGTAATTTTGATGAGTGAAGGAAGGATTCATAAAAGAAGTAAAAGTAAAATGGAAACCAAATGCAGAAAGGACCATATCACTACAAAGCTAGACCCAGAGCTGGGTAAATGAATTTTTCAGAACCATTATAGGATGAGATACCAAAATGAAATTTAAAGGTTAATTCTGCTGAGCTTCAGAACTAAGCCATTCTCTCTCTCTCACTTTTGAGTGGTGAATGATAATAATTCACATGTCTAAGTATAGCATTGAATTTACTTAGCTCTGCACATACATATAAGGGACGTATTTATTTGGAGGGATTTGAAGGGATGTCAGTGAGAAGCTATTGTATTTTACTCATAATTGATAGCTGCTGAGGTGATTTTCTCAAGAATTCTCTAATTATGACCCTTCTTCACTCTATAAATTTCTAATTTGAATGAAATCCAACCTTCTTAAGTTGAAATCTAAGTCTTTTATTATTTACTTCTATCTAACACTGCTCATCATTTCTCACATTGCACACAGGCACCGAATGCCAAATGCTCTCACAAGCCTAGGCAACCTACTTGTTCATTCAACACATGTATATTGAATGAATAGTCACATTTCTAGGGGTTCAAAGATAAAAACAAGTGAGCAACATGTATTCAGTTATGTATTCATGAAGATAAGGGAGATGGGGCAGTCTTCATGATCCCCTCTTGCCAAGTAGATTACCCACCATTTTCAAGAAATCCAATTCACCTTGTATTCCCTCCCCTCCATCTCCTCCCATTCTTCATCCACTACTTTTCCTTCCCAACTTTACATATTTCCCCCTCCACCATATCATTAATCTTTCTCATTTTTCCTAGTTCTTTACAATCCTTTACAATGTCTTTGATCATATCTCATCCCTCCCAGTTCTACCTCTACTTCCCAACCACCCAACTTTTGTGTTTTCTTTTTTTGTTGTTGTTTGTTATGTCCTTATATTCTTGAGTTTGAGGCCTTCTATTGCAGCATGGTGGATCTACCAGGAACCACACACTTAAAGGACACTCATTCATGCTCTTGCAGCAGCTATACAGTGTCAATAGCTCCACTTCTAGAGGTGGAACTTTATGTCTGCCTTCCTTCTCCACGTCAGGATTTTGTCTGGCAGGAGCTTGCTCAAGTTTTATATACACTGTCACAGCTGTGGTGAGTTTATAGGCACAAATGCCTTCCTCTCTCTGGAAAACACTATGACTTATAGTAATGTATCACCTCTGAGTCTTACCATATTGCTGCTTCCTCTTCCACAATGACCCTTGAGACTTGAGAGGAGAAGATTCTTTTAAAGTAAATGCTGATTAACACAGAATGCCACAACTGGTTAAGGCACAGAGAACAAGACACTATGGAATGCTTGTGTAGTCCTTTTAAGTCCATTGAACCTACTTAGTGCTTCTAATATGTGCCTGGATATAAGGTGATGCACTGGAATACAGGCAACATATTAGGGGATGAATGCAAAGAGAAGCCAGCAATTGCCAATCGTTCTTTAGGGAGGAGTGAGACTTCATAAGAACATTCCTATCCATTCTGGAATGTTTTGCCAGCTTGATCTTGTTCAGGATTTGTGCATAAGTCACAGATACTGTGACTCCTTGTTTGCAGAGTTCCTGTAACATCAGCAGTCCTCCACTACTTCAGGCTTTTACAAGCATTCTGCCCCCTCTTACTGTAAATTTCCTTAATTTAGTCTGAGACAGTATCTGCTTCCTTCTTCACATATGCTCTCCATTAATCAGTAAGTACTTCTGAAGCCTAGGGTCTTATTTCAAGTTGTGCCTCTTCCCCTGGAAAGTCTGAGCTACAGGGCAATATGTCAGGTGAATGATACCATTCAACTTGTGCACTGAATAATTCCTTTATCCACTTGAATTACCTGTCTTCTAACAAAGTAGGAGAAAGAAGTGTTTAGCAATAAAGCATGTGCAATTATCTTTGGGAAATGACTATGTTTATGATAGAATTTTATAACTTCTCATCAAACAGACTAGAACAAAACAACATTATTGTAATAAAATTTAATAAATAAAATGTAGCTTCTATTCTTACTATAGATCATTGTATATAGGTTGGTAGACATAGCTAAAAATATGTACTTGAACCATGAATTGTAATGAAGTTGATTAAATAGCTAATGACAAATACATTCACTCTGAATCTAATCTTTTTGCTATTATACCAAATATGTTTGAAATACTTATCTAAATTTTAATATGTTATTGTTGTAATCTACATAAAATTTTTGAAAATAGGATTGAATTTCAAATAACATTGAAATATGCAAATTTAATTTTACATTTAAAAAGGTCTGCATAGACTATTTTTGTTAAGCTGTATCAGTTTTTCAGTTAAAATAATCTCCTAGCTGAAGGGTTTACAACCCCATAGGAAGAACAACAATATCAATCAACCAACCTCCCAACCCCCAAATTCTCAAGGACTATAATAGGGTTTTTATTCCTGCACAAACATCATAACCAAGAAGCAAGTTGGGGAGGAAAGGGTTTATTGAGCTTACACTTCCACATTGCTGTTGATCACCAGAGGAAGTCAGGACTGGAACTCAAGCACGTCAGGAAGCAGGAGCTGATGCAGAGGCCATGGAGGGATGTTCCTTACTGGCTTGATTTTCCTGGCTTGCTCGTCCTGCTCTCTTATAGAACCCAAGACTTCCAGCCCAGGGATGGCACCACCCACAAGGGGCCCTACCCCCTTGATCACTAATTGAGAAAACATTAATGCCCCACAGCTGGATCTCATGGAGGCACTTTTCCAACTGAAACTCCCTTCTCTGTGATAACTCCAGCCTGTGTCAAGTTGGCATACAAAACCAGCCAGTACAGGGACTAAGTCATCAACCAAGGAATACACATGGCTCCAGCTGCTTATGTAGCAGAGGATTACCTTGAATGGGAGGAGAGTTTCTTGGTCCTATGAAGGCTCCATAGATGCCCCAATGTAGGGGAATCAAAGGTGGGGAGGTGGAAGTGGATGTATGGGTAGAGGAACACCCTCATAGAAGCAGGGGGAGGCATGATGTGATAGGAGGTTCCCAGAGTGGATGGGGAACCAGGAAAGGGGATAACACTAGAAATGTAAAATAAAGAAAATATCCAGTAAAAATAATGAAAAACAATCTACTAAAAATAATTTAAAATACCAGTTTCTCTTCAGTGTCAAGCTATAGTAAAGAGTTTTGTTATTAAATCTTTGAATCTAACCAGAGATGATGAATTTTACTGAAAAACAATGTATTTCTCATGATGACTATTCAGTCCCTAATTGATAATTTAGGTGTTTTTTCTGTTCTGTACACTTACACTGATAAGCTGTTATAACTACATATGTTTATATGGCATCTGACTCTGATAAAAAAAATGTTTTGGCCCATCTTCAGTGCCAGAATCATTGTCTTGACACAGCAATGGTTTATAAACCATATAGACAAGTACCTAGATAAGGAAGAAAAATTAACCCAGTTGTCTTTCCATACTGCTTTCCAGACTCATCATGAGTTAATTTAACATGCCCAAGCCAAGCACTTGCTGTTCAAAACATGTTCAAGTCTCTGTATGTCCTATTATTGCAAGATTTGTAATAAACAAATACAAGTCTCCCAAGAACAAAACTACTGGGTTTTGAGGTAGTAGTAGGCTTCATCTATGAAAGTAGAAAACTCTAATATTCACAAGGTACAAGAAACAGATCAAAGAAAAGTGTCACCATGCTGACACAGTAGCACTCAGGAACCTGTCTTTAGATATGTGGACAGAATCTATAGGAAAGGATGGAATTATCTCTTAAAATCTCTCTGTACAAGAGACTGAATCAACTCAAGTACATATGAAAGATAGTTTTGCTATGAATTACAATGGACTCAAACTAGTTCATTTGTTTTGTGGCATAAATAATGTTTATTTGTTTCCATATGGATAAAGCTAATTATGAACTATGACACATGGCCCTGTGAGTTCTGATTGAGCTCAAACATTGACAACAGTTGGGAAGCCTTTGTTTAAGCAAATAAGAAAATGAACAGGGAAAGGTGTGTGATTTCCATTTGCTTGAGTTCCCATTGAGAGCAAGTTGGGAAAATATATACTAAAGGAAGGGATTGTATACAGAAAAACAACAACAAAAGCTTTCTTCTGTCTTTGCACAGTTCAGAGACAAAAGGAAGGGTCAGCCTCCCTCCAGTACAGCAGCTTCATGTCCAAGGTTCACATTGACAACCACAGAAATTTCTAGTAGAAGTCGTGCTCAATAAAATGCAAACTCATTTCTTGAAATGCCAACATTTTGATGTGGTTTTGATGACTTTCTCAAAGAATAACAATGTTGTTCAGCTAGGATCTGCATTTTTATTATTTGTGGTGCCCTTTAGGGGGAAAAAACGTTTGGTCTTTTTAAAGCCACACAAAGCTTAAATCAAGCAATCTCATTGTACCCTACCTCATGAAGCTAAGAAAAAGAGACTAATGTGTTACTTAATGAAGCTAGTCATGGCTTACTAAAAACCGTAATTAGTGAGAATAACTATTACATTTGCATTAACCTTGTTTGTATGTTTTAGAGTCACTTTGATGTATTATATTGCTACTATAATTTAAGAAAATAAGACTCCTGAGAAATACAAATGCAATGTTACGTATATGATATATATGAGATAGCACTTCATTCTTATTATCAAAAATGTTAAAACCAGTTACCATCACTCTCTGAGTTTTCAAATTTGCAATAGGTAAGGAAAAGGGAGAATTATCAGCATAATGATTCCTATAACCTAAATTTTATTACAAGGTTTGTAAGTTATCACTAGATACTGGCATTTCCTCTAACAAGCATATATATTCTCTCATCTCTTCCTTCTCTTCTTCCTCTTCTTTCTCTTCTTTCTCTTCCTCTTCCTCCCCCCTCTCAGTTCTGGCGATTTTATCTAAAATCTTACACAAATTATGCAAGTATTCTCTTACTGAATCGTATGTTTTCTTCTTACTTTGTGAGTCTGATACAGGGTCTTAGTTAGTTACACAGGTCATCCTCAACTTGACTCTATAGTCCAAGCGAACCTTGGATTTGTGATTCTCTGTCTCAACCTATACCATGATGGGTTTATAAGCCTTGAGTCACAAGAACTCAAACTTTCTTCCCTTCTGTGGTTTTGGTGGAGACCAGTGCCTCTGTAATGCTATATTAGGCAATCACTCTCCCCCAGAGCTATATCCTCCTGTATGACTTTTGATTTCCTCAATTGTTCATTGTCTGAATTCACCCATAGAATGTATTCATCCTAACTGAATTTTTAATCTTCATGTGTGACAATACAGACTGATAAAGAAAATGGAAGGGTCCATAACATATTTTAGACAAAGTCATCAGGATTTGACATCATTCCTGTCCACATTACTTGTGTACCTCTGCCTTTGAGCAGGAAAAATAAATATTATTAAATGTAAAGTATGGCTTAGTCAAAATATTTAAAGAGAGTGGTTGTGCTAAGAAGTTTGGCTCTAATAAATAAATATGTTTGTTTCCATCCTAACAACAGTGTTTTGCCTGGCATCGGTTGAATGGGTGGGTAGAGGGCTAGCTGACTCTTTCTCCACTCACCATGTTCTCAGAATGGTTTCGATCAGGACCATGTTCTTCATGAATATATTTTCATGAATATATTCATGAAAAGGCTAAATCCATGACCCTTAGCTTTTGATAAATTGAACAATTTTAAAATACTAGTAACATATTCACATTTATTGAATATATTTAAGAGAAGTGTATTCATGAATATATTCATAAGAATACATTCATATTCATAGAATATATTCAAAAAGAATATTGGCCAACAGAATTACCTGATAGATTGGTGATAAATTTGTAAAATTGGTAGTTTGTCAATTGATACTTTCGTGTGTTCAAATATTTTTAGCTAATCATCTTTTGGAGAATGTATTTTCACTGATTTGATTCAGATCCTGTCTTTGGCTCTAGTATGTATGGAGCTGGTTAAGGGAAGTGACCAACCCCACTCCTGTGACTTACATGCTGTCCATTAACTCTGGAAGATAGGAAAACTTGCCAAGCTTGAAAAAGGAAATAAGCTCAAAACCAGGCTCTGTGTCAGACCAAGAACTGCTTCACCATACCCCTCTAGTCCAGACCTCCCTGACACTGTGCTTCTTCCATCTCTTTCTTTAAAGAAGGTGGGGTTCCCTTGGGGAGATTGTCAGTGAGTATGTGTTCTTGACACACTTGTGGAAATCTGAGCTAAACAAAACTGTGATCTGGTTCTGACAGGTAGCCCTTGAGACCACGCTTTGTCCAAGCTTCTTCAACTGTGGATCTTGCCCTAAAAAGGGATTGCATAACTAAACCCGAGGGCCATGAAAAGTTTGGTCTTGTAAAGGTTTCTGAACACACACACACACACACACACAAAGTCAAAATTAAATCAAAATGAAGCATGTCATAAACCTGAGAGATTTACTCCATGCTACATTGTACGACCTCACTGCAGCCTTAGTTCCTTAACATACAGCGCACTGTGGGCAATGTGCATGCAGATATATCCTGTCAGCAAGTGCGGCCTGAAAACACTCAGCTCTAACTTGAGGTCATTGTAGATGGTAAATTGCAGTGATGTACTGCACATATTAAGTTTTCTGCTTCTACAGAAACATAGTGGCCTGTTTACAGAAAACAAAGACTTAATTTTACCTATCTGCCACCCTCAGCTTGAAAAGTATCAAATTAGTATGTCTTTGCATTGTATTGTATTAGAATATTGGATTTTTTTTTTTTACATTTGCTAGTTGAGTTATTGACTGAGTTTTCTAAAACTTCATTAAATTAATTTGGAATTAGGATGTTAGGATAGAATTTCTAACAATTGTTCAAATGACCGTTAGTTATCTTACATTTTATTTTTGTGACTTGTAATTCTTAGCATAAGTGATTATAAAATTACATCAACTCTGACAAAACTCTGGAAAATGTTTAAATTATTCTATACCTGAAGTATAAAATGTTAGCATAAGACTTATTTAACTCTTTATCTAAAAATAAACAGGCAAGTCCACAGTTTTAGAATATAAGTTTGCTTCAGTCTTTAATAAGTGACAAAAAGTGTATGTAAACAAAACAAATTTTTAACATAAATATATTTGTAATTTGTTATTATTGTTTGATTAATATGTACATTTTATATACCTCTTTACATGTAGTCACAACTGTGAAAGAAATTTACGAATACGATTTCTTCATAATTCAGATGGAATGTAGCATCCATTCTCCAGCTTTGTGTGCTTTTTCAAACATACGGACACACAAGGAGTGGCTTTTTCTGGGTGTCATTGTGAGATACAATTTCTAAAGATAGCATTAACTTTAAAACACTTGAGAGCAGATTATTGACATTCAAGATAATTGAGCTATAATAGTTGCAGGGTAACAGAGGCTAAACCTGAGGATAAAGGAGTTCTTAGAGGTCCAGAGATGGTGGGCTTTAGGCCAAAAAGGAGGGCTGCAGTATAGTTCAGTTTTGGAGCACTTGAATGGAATACTTGTAATTCTGAATTGAATCTCTAGTCAGAGAGAGGAAGAGGAAAAGCAAAACAAAGAGATAATAAGTGCATATGAAATAGCCTCAGAGAGAAAATGTCAGTGAAGATAGGATTGTCTATCCTATATAGTTTAAAGCAGGAAAAACAAAATTTGTGGAATTCTATTTTGGAGTTTTGTAACCCTTCTAATTTAAAACACTTTGCAATCAAGTATCTATGAGGCATAAAGAATTCTTAAAAATTGCTGATAAGTTAGAGGATAGCTCTTAAGTTTATGTTTAGAAATGAAATTAGTCTTTTAAGGTTATTATTAGATGTTTTCTTTATTTACATTTCAAATTTTATCTCCTTTCCCCATTTCCCCTCCGAAACCCTCCCATCTCATCCCCCCTCACCCTGTTCATTGATGCACCCTTTCCTGCTTCCCTGTCCTGGCACTCCTCTACACTGGGGCATCAAGCCTTCACAAGACCAAGGTCCTCTCCTCTCATTGATGTCTTACAAGGCCATCCTCTGCTACATATGAATCTGAAACCTTGAGACCCTCCATGTATACTCTTTGGTTGGTGGTTTAGTCCCTGGGAGCTCTGGGAGTATGTTCATGTTTTTGTTCCTCCTATGGGGCTGCAAACCCTTTCACCTCCTTGGGTCCTTTCTCTAGTTCCTCCATTGGGGACCCTGTGCTCAGTCCAATGGATGGCTGTGAGTATCCACTTCTGTGTTTGTGGCAGAGCCTCTCAGGAGACAGCTATATCAGGCTCCTGTCAGCAAGCCCTTGTTGGCATCCACAATAGTGTCTGGGTTTGGTAACTGTTTATGGGATGAATCCTCAGGTGGGACAGTCACTGGATGGCCTTTCCTTCAATTTCTGCTCCAGACTTTGTCTCTATATCTCCTCCCATGGGTATTTTGATCCCCCCTTCTAAGAAGGGACAAAATATCCACACGGTGGTCTTTCTTCTTCTTGAGTTTCATGTAGTCTGTGAATTGTATCTCGGTTAAAGAAAAAGAGCCACTTTTGTTGGGGGAATGGTGTTTTGTTTGCTTGTTGTTTGGTTGGCTGGTCAGTTTTATGAGAACGGGTCTCACTGTGTAGTTCTGGCTGTACTGGCCTCAAAGTCAAAGACCTACCTACCTCTGCCTCTTGAATGCTAGGATTCAACACTTAGCTGAATCAAAACATTTTAAAGCCTTTTAAAAGTGGAATTGTCTCGAAATTCCTTTCAGAACTCTGATGAAGCCTTTTTCTGTCTCCTAGTTTGCCAGTAATAATTTTTTATTTTAATTTTATCTATTATTTTTTATTAGATGTTTTCTTATTTACTATATCTCCTTTCCTAGGTTCCCCTCCAAATAAAATAAAATAAAATAATAAAATAAAATAAAATAAAAAAACAAAAACTAAAACAATCCCCTGTTTCCTCCCTCCTCTCCTTGCTCAACATCCCACCCCTCCTGCTTACTGGCCCTGGCATTCCCCTACACTGGGGCATAGAACCTTTACAGAGCCAAGGTCCTCTTCTCCCATTGATGACTGGCATGGCCATCCTCTACTATACATATGCTGCTAGAGCCACTAGTCCCACCATGTGTACTCTTTGGTTGTGGTTTAGTCCCTGGGAGCTCTGAGGGTACTAATTAGTTCATATTGTTCATCCTAAGGGGCTGCAAACCCTTCAGCTCCTTCGGTCCTTTCTCTAGCTCCTTCATTGGGAACTCTGCACTCAGTCCAATGGATGGCTGTGAGCTTCTACTTATGTATTAGTCAGGTACTATCTGAGCCTTTCAGGAGATTTATCTATTATTTTTATGGTGATATACATGTGGAGATAGGAGGATAACTTTTGGGAGTCAGTTCTCTCCTTCCAACAAAGGGTCAATGCATTGGCCAGTGGTCCCCAAGTTTTTGTAGTAAACATCCACTGGGCTATCTAGCAGGCCCTCTACTAACAGTATCATCCTTTTTTGTCATTTAATATAATAATTCATCTTTTTAAAAAGTCCTAATGATGGCCTAGAGAGATGGCTCAGTGGTTAAGAGCACAAGCTGCTCTTGTAGAAGTCCTAAGTTCAATTTCCAGCACTCATATGGTGGCTCACAATCATCTGTAATGTGATCAGATGCCCTCAGGTGTATATGTAGATAGAGCACTCATATACATAAAATACATAAATAAATCTTTTAAAAAATCCTAGTGCTTTAATGTCCCACATACTTGCCTAGTTTCAGTTTCTATTATTGTGATAAAAACTTAGATCATAAACAACCTAGGGAAGGTAAGTTATCTTGCCACTCAACTATCATAGTACATCACTGATTGAATTCAGAGCAGATAGTCAAGACAGGACCCTGGAGGCAGAAACTGAAGCACTGGCCACTGAGGAATACTACTCACTAGATGGTTCTCCCTGGCTTGCTCAGTTTTCTTTTTCATAGAATCCAAGACTACACATAAAGGCACATCACCACCCACAGTGAGCTGGGGCCTCTAGCATCAATCATAAATCAAGAAAATGTCCTACTGAATTTCCTAAAGTAATCTAATAAAGGGATTTTCTCAACTGAGGCTCTTCTTCCCCAGATAAGTCTAGCTTGTGACATAATGACAAACACCTAACCAGGACAATCCTTTACAATTTCTTGATGACTTCTGTAGAAATTTACCCCATTACTATTTAACAATAACAATGGCTCAGCTATTCAACATTTTCAATGTATTTGTTAAGGTTCACATTAAATACACTCTTGTCTTACAAAACAACACGTGTGTGTGTGTGTGTGTGTGTGTATACTATGATTCTGCAGCTCAATGAATTGAACAAATCTGCACACATATATAGCAACACTGGATCAGCAAAAGAACATTACCAAAAAAACCAGAGTGGATTTAAATTCAACCACCGAGTTTTCAGTAGTCAGTGGCTCATTAGGTGACCCAATAGGTAGGAATGGTAGTCCCCAAAATGTCATTATGTTACGTAATAAGGAAAACCCTATTGTGGATCTAGAATTAAGTTAGTAACAATGCTCTCTGAGAATTAAAAACTAATTTGGATTATCTATTCCATAGAAATGTATCACTGTAAAAGAATTTAGTCTACTCCAGATTTCCTCAGCTGATCACCTCTGTGGACTAGTGCTGTGTGATATAATTATGAGAAAGCATCTTACTAAAAAAAAACAAAAATCCAAACATTTATATATTAATTTTTCAAGTGGCTCTATTGTATAGGTTAAATCTCGGAAATGATGGAGGATTCCCTGACAGATTTGACCCAGTGAAATAACACATTTTACTTGATGGGGCATGTTCTGTCTCCAAAGCTGCTTTGCCATTTAAAAGTTCTCACAACTCCATAGAGTGAACAGTAGTTGCTATTTCTTCTCAACTGAGAGATCATTTCAATGGATTTTGCTGTGTTTCCAACACATAAGTTTCTCCTCTCCATCTTCAGTGAACTCTTGTTTTTATCTGCTTAGGGATTCTATGACAATTGGGTTTAATATTTAAAATTACCCAGACAGCCAAGTTTAGATCTACACCCAAATATATAACTTTAATTTTGATGTATTCTGTACATTTTAGCTTTATTTTTCTTTCAAAATTGGTCTTTCTATTTCCCTATATAATGTATAAGGATTAATGTTCTTATTTTAAGTGGTTAGTACTAAAATGAGTCCCATAATTTGCCTGTATGAAGCATCCATCATTATGTTAATAAGAATTTTCTTGGATAAAGAAGTAAAATGGTGTGTGATTATGTTCTTGTCCACATGCCCATTTTTGTTCTGTTGTAGCTTCCTATGCTGCTTTCCTACTGTTTGTAGCCAACAATAAGTAATACATCTCTTGGTATATTCAAACAAGCATGGTGCACAAATAAGTCATGAGCCAATAATCAGCATTTTAAATAATGTAAGAATATATTAATTAAAAAAGTAGCTATTATTTTTTACACCTATTGTGCTCTGGTTTAAAGTATAAATATATAACCTATATATGTATATGGAACATCAAGTTTATAAATATTATTTAATGTGCTTACAGCTAAAATATTTTTCCCACTTTTATTTTTACCACTTAGAAGAAAAACTATCAAAAAACAGTTGACATCCAAAAATGATTGTTGTTGAATGGAAGGCTGCAGAGAATAGGTGGTTCATAAATATCTGGAGATGTGCCCTTCATGGTTCACTTCTCATTAATTGCCCAGGTGACAGAAATGATATTGAGCAGAAATTCATCCATGAATCCAAGATGTCCCTGATGCCAAGGGTCACTAGAAGAACAGGTAATAGAAACAGACAGACAGACAAACAGACAATCAGTTTGCAGAGAATTAGGACTAAACATTTGCCTATGTCGGCAGCACACAAGTATCATCCAGGCAGTGCCTTTGAGTAAAGGATGAAATTCATTCAGTAGCAAGAATTAAAAAAAAAAAAGAGAGAGTTCTATTAAAGGGGAGTAATATAGAATTATATGAAACTCAGAGCTGTGGTTTTATTAGGCATTTTATGATGTAATTTGAAAATAATGATTGCCATTCAAATGTAAAGGATTGCATATACACATAACATTTGAAGATGTCTTTTCCAGTTTAGGACTCTGATCAGAGTGACTTTCAAAAGTTGAATATTCCTGAGAGTTGAGTAGGCAGATAATCTGTATAAGTTACGAAGAGGCCTTCCTAAGGGGCTGTAAACCCCTTCAGCTCCTTGGGTCCAGGAAAGGGGATATCATTCAAATTGTAAATAAAGAAAATATCTAATTAAAAAAAAAAAAGAAGAAGAGGCCGTCACTGGAATTATCTGGTACAAAAAGGTGTACGTGAAAATGAAAAATGGCTTTTCAATTAATAAAAGCCACTTAAACGTACAGTACTCCATGTTTATGGTAAAACTTAAACTTTGACAACCATTTGAAATAAAAGATGATGGAACTTCTGAAATATGCTGCTTTAAAAAGTACATTTTAAATCTCTGTCAGGATGCTGGGAGGTTAATGTACCTCCTGCTCAAGCATGAGGAATTGCGTTTGGATTTCCTAGAACTCAAAGAGAAAGCCAGATAAGGCAGTAAGTACCAGTGAGCTCTGCCTTCTAAGAGTAGAGATGGAGGAATCCTGAAAGGTTGCTGCTCAGACAGCATTCCCAAATTGAAGAGCTTCCATTACAATGAGAGACCTTGTCTCAAAAATTAGTGTAGGGGAATGCCAGGGCCAGTAAGCAGGAGAGGGTGGGGTGGTTAGCGGAGGGTGGGGGGGGACAGGGGTTTGTTTTTGGTTTTGTATTGTTTTGTTTATTATTTTTATATTATTTTATTTTTTCTTTTTATCAGAGGGGAAACTGGGAAAGGAGATATCGTAGGACATGTAAATAAAGAAAATATCTAATAAAACGAATTAACTTGAAGAGTAGTGGAAGAAAGGCCTGACCTCAAGACTCTGTCTGCACACACAGAGCACACACAGCGAACACACAGACACAACACACAAAGAAAATACAAGCAAAAGACCTTGTTTTAAGCTCTTTTTAATATACAATTTAAGAAAAGGACTGAGAAGATGAATTTGAGAACTAATCTGTTGATAGATGAATGTTGACCTCATCCTTGTGTTTCTATTACTCTATACCTCTTTCACTCTGCTTCTGCAACTCTACTGTGACAGAGCTGACAATTATTGCCTAACTGGTATATAAAACCAATTTCCCTTTAAGATAACAGAGGATAAAAAAAAATGTGTCTTTGGGTCATGAAAAAAACATTAATAGTCATCATCCTAATTCTTATTTCTTTAGCAGGTGGCTCCTGGAAGATAGGAACTTGTAGATATTCGAAAGCCTGTTATCCTAAGGGCATAGGAAGCAAGGGAACTCCTTCATTCGGGTAAAGAGAGGGGATCAGGGACTTCCCATCAAAGATGTCAGTTGGATACCAGGATGTTCTAAATTATAATATGCTTTCCCATTTACCTTTCGCCTCTTTTTCAGATCCATACAACTTTAACTTACAGAAGTTAGACAACTATTTTATAGAAATTACAAAAATGAACAGTCTTTAAATAATTAGAATATATAATGAGAGAAACGTCCAGGAATCATCACACACATTTTTTATTTTTATATTTTTTACAAGAATGTCCTCAGAAAGAGTTGGGGGAATTGATTTAAGTGCCCTTGCTATTTGGAGAGAGCTTGTTTCCGATAAATAGGAGTGATTTTTGTGGCCTTGGAGGAAATGGTACAATATTAAATTACCTAAAAACATGTGTGGAACAGAGATAAAAGATGAAACATATATGTTAGTCCAGTTTTGTTACTAAAAATAAGCGCAACTTCTTTTTCCAAAATGGAAAAATTTTATAACAATGAATTTGTCTGATAGAAGAAACAGATTGAATATGAACAATAATAATGAAGTTTAAAGTCAAAGCAAATAAAATGTAAGTTTTAAACTTTTAAATAGAAAACTGGGAATTGGAGAAAGTAACCAAACCTCATCAACAAAATGACAATATTCTTTCTGTATAGAAAAATCAAGTAATACAATTAAGGACTAAACAATTATGTGAACTGCAGTCTTTTTTTTTTAAGATATTTTCTTTATTTACATGTAAATTTCTCCATTCCCAGTTTCCCCTCCAAAAAATAAAGAAACAAATAAAACCAACAAAAACAAACCCCTGTTGCTTCCCCCCTCACCATGCCTGCCACCCCACCATCTCCCACTTATTGGCCCTGGCATTCCCCTACACTGGAGCACAGAACTTTCACAGGGCCGAGCTCCTCTCCTCCTATTGATGATCAAATTGCAGTCCTTTACTATACACATGCTGCCAGAACAATCAGACCCCTCCATGTGCAGTCCTTGGTTGATGGTTCTAATCAGCAAGAACACAAAGCTACAGAAAATATTTAAAAGTGTAGCTGGATGCGGTGACACACATCTGTAATACAAACACTCAGGAGGCAGAGGCAAGAGTATCATTGTGAGTTCAAAGACCACTAGGTCTACAGAGTGACTTTCAATCCAGTCAGAGCTTCACAATGAGAGTTTGTTTAAAAAAAAAAAATCAATGCCATTATATGAAAAAATTTTCTTAAGGCAAAATTCAGTGTCATTAATTTTTTACTGTACATCATTTCTCAGATTCATTTTCTCCCCTAAAGGGAGGTCATATTTGGACATCATTTTCTTTCCATTATTTCACTACTGTTTTCTCTTCTTTCTATTTCACCTGTCATTCATGCCCATAGTCCTAATCAGCTTCTTATTCTTGCTTAACTTGGCAGATCACATGCACTGATGAGTTTCCTAATCTCTCTTCTGAAACTAGTCTACTCTGTCACATCAAAGTCTGCTAATTGTCTTCTTTACTGCCTTCATATTTTACATTCCGATTCTTTATGGCTAATACCCAATATATACAAAGAACTCAAGAAGTTAGACTCCAGGGAACCAAATAACCTTATTTAAAGATGGGGTACAGAGCTAAACAAAGAATTCTCAACTGATGAACACCGAATGGCTGAGAAGCACCTAAAGAAATGTTCGACATCCTTAGTCATCAGGGAAATACAAATCAAAATAACCCTGAGATTCCACGTCACACCAGTCAAAATGGCTAGGATCAAAAACTCAGGTGACAGCAGATGCTGGCGAGGATGTGGAGAAAAAGAAACACTCCTCCACTACTGGTGGGATTGCAAGCTGGTACAACCACTCTGGAAATCAGTTTGGCAGTTCTTCAGGAAACTGGACATAGTACTACCCGAGGACCCAGCTATACCACTCCTGGGCATAGACCCAGAAGATGCTCCAACATGTAATAAGGACACATGCTCCACTATGTTCATAGCAGCTTTATTTATAATAGCCAGAAACTGGCAACAACCCAGACATCCCTCAACAGAGGAATGGATACAGAAAATGTGGTACATCTACACAATGGAGTATTACTTAACTATTAAAAACAATGAATTTGGGCTAGAGAGATGGCTCAGTGGTTAAGAGCACTGACTGTTCTTCAGAAAGTCCTGAGGTCAAATCCCAGCAACCACATGGTGGCTCACAACCATCTGTAATGAGATCTGACGCCCTCTTCTGGTGTGTCTGAAGACAGCTACAGTGTACTTACATATAATAATAAATAAATCTTTAAAAAAATCATTTTGAAAGCAATGAATTTATTAAATTCTTAGGGAAATGGATGGATCTGAGAATGTCATCCTGAGTGAGGTAATCCAATCACAAAAGAACACACATGATATGCACTTTCTGATAAGTGGTTATTAGCCCAGAAGATCAGAATACACAAAGTACAATCCACAAACCACAAGAAACTCAAGAAGAAGGAAGACCAACGTGTGGATACTTCATTCCTTCTTAAAAGGGGGAACAAAATACCCATGGAAGGAGTTGCAGAGACAAACTATGGAGCAGAGACAATTCAGAGGCTGCTTCACCTGGGAATCCTTCCCATATTCAGTCATCAAATCTAGACACTGTTGTGGATGCCAGCAAGTGCTGGATGACAGGAGCCTAATATAGCTGACTCCTGAGAGGCTCTGACAGTACCTGACTAAAACCGAAGTAGAGGCTCACAGCCATCCATTGGACTGAGTACAGGGTCCCCAATGAAGGAGCTAGAGAAAAGACCCAAGGAGCTAAAGGGTTTGCAGCCCCTTAGGACAAACAACAATATGAACTAAGTAGTACCCTCAGAGCTCCCAGGGACTAAACCACCAAACAAAGAGTATACATCGGGGGACTCATGACTCCAGCAGTGTATGTAACAGAGGATGGCCTAGTCAGTCATCAAGGGCAGGAGAGGCCCTTGTCCCTGTGAAGGTTCTATGCCCCAATGTACTGGAATGCCAGGGCCAGGAAGAGGGAGAGGGTGGGTTGTTGAACATGGGATGCGGGGAGGGAACAGGGTTTTTAAATTTTTATTTTCTTTTTTCTTTTTTTGGAGGGGAAACTGATAAAGGAGATATTATATGACATGTAAATAAAGAAAATATCTTAAAAAAAAAAAAAAGAAGTCCTGTGGAGTGATGTGGATGTGAAGCCCATGTGATTTTCTTTAGGTTCTGAAAATTTAAAACTTGAGTCACCTCTAGAGAGGAAATTAGAGTCCTTCCTGCTGGCTCTTCCTTTCATGACTTTGAAAAAAATCTTCCATTATCAGAGTGCTCAGAATGGCTTCCCATTATCCATTACAAAATTAGGATAAAATATGCTAGATACTATATGTGAAGTATTCCTGCGATGTAAATATTTTTACATATATTTTTGAGCAATTTTAGTTTCTGCAATGAATACTATATGGATTAAAAAGAAAGTATTTTTTCTAATATTTTTTTTTAAATACATAGCCGTATTCCCTCTTAAGTGTTAATTCTGTGACATATTTTTATTTGTCTTATGACCTTACTAAATACAAGTAAAATTTCTTTGGTAACACTTCTAAACTATGTTTAGCTCATACACATACAAATTTGTTTTTAGGAAAATATGATAAAACAATAAAGCTAAAATACCACAACTATTTCTTGCGTCACCTCATCTCCATCATGGTCCATGATCTTTACCCTCAAACTTGGTATAAAAAAAAGTAGAAGAAGAAGGAAGAGGAGGAGGAGGTGAAGGAGAAGGAGGAAGAGGAGGAGGAGGGGGAGGAGGAGAAGAAGAAGAAGTTATCTTATTTCCATCAGTCAGTTCTGTATAGCCATTGGGTATCTACCCAGCGCATTTTCCTGTGTAAGGTACATCACAGCCCTCGCACCCTTAGATACCTAAGCTTAGACATCAACACTGGACCTGTGAGCATTGGTGCACAAAGCACAGCACCAAGTGCACAGTGGAGTGGAAAGACTTGTTTGTAGGATGAGAAATGAAATATGAGTAAAGCATAACCTTGGTCTACATTAGTTGGAATTATTAGGCTGCTCAAGTTTCTCACCACTCTGTACATCTGTATGTCTGTGAGTAACCATGAAGTCATCCTGACTATGGACAGGTAAAATTGCCAATAAATATAAAATGCAGGCTAATTCACAAATAAGTATCAAATCTACATGAAATTAACAGATCTCAAAAGAACAACTGATTGATGTATATATGTGCATGTGTTCATGTATGTAGATGCATGTACATATATGCTTTTGTGCATGTGAAAGCCAGAGGTCAACTTTGAGTGTTGCATTGTTCTTGGGAACCATCCAGCTTATTTTTGAGACAAAATTTCTTATTGGTACCCATGCCTTATAAATTAGTTTAGGCTGCCAAGCAAATAAGCTCCAGGGATCAACCCATCTCTGCCTCCTCAACACAGGGATTACAAGTGCATACTCCAATGTCCAGCTTTTTCCAGGGTGCTTGAGATTTGAACATGGGTTTGCTTGGACAGTGAGCACTCTACCTAACTAAGCCATCTCCTTAGTCTCATTTAATTAGTCCTGATAAGTATACATATGTAACAAAATCACCCACAGACAAGACACAGAAGGCATTCATTACCTCATGAAGTTTCTTGTACATTCATACTTGCATCCAAATTACCTTGATAGAACTGTTTTGATTTTTTTCTTTAAATGTCTATCCTTCAGTATTTAGTTTATGTATATGATGTATTTATGTGAGTGAAGGTTTGATCACAGTATGACATATGCGTGGAGGTCAAAGAACAACCCTAGAAATTGATTCTCTTCTACCTTCATGTGAATACCAGGAATCATCAAATTCAGCTTCCTCCTTTGTGACAAGTTCTTTGACTTGCAGAACCAACTGGGTGGCCCATACTGTTGGGTCTACCATCATAGGTTAATTTTCTCTTTTATCAAATTTCATCTAAAAATTATATCATTATGCTATTTTTCAAAATATGTATTTATTTTATTTGCATATGTGTATTTGTTGTCTGTGTTGCATGTGTACTATGTGAGTGTCTAGTGTTGCTGAAGCCAGAAGAGGGCTTTAGATCCCCTGAAAGTGAAGGTACAGACAGCTGTGAGCTGCTACGTAGGTTCTAGAAATGGAACCCAGGTCCTTTGTGAGAACAACATGTATTCTTAATCCCTGAACTGTCTCTCTATCTCCCACAGTACACTGCTTTAAAAATCCACATTTTTTTTCATGCAGCACAATTTTAAAAAATTATCCATTCTGTCCTTGTGTCACTGGTCCCTTCTTTTCATTAATAGAGTATTTCCTCTTTTATAAATATACTTTTCAAATATAAAAGTATTTCCATTTAGGGATTGTTGTGAGAGAAACTGAAAATAATTCTGTTAGTAATTTAGCAGCATACATTTTGATTCTAATGGATAAATAATTAGAAAAACAGTTGTTGACCCATAATATCACTATGTTTAGTTTTGTTTAAAAATTGCCACCCCCGACTGGTTGTATAATTTAATACTCAGGCCAACAATGCATGAAAGTGCAGAGTACCCTGGATTCTAATCAGTACTTTTAATTTTCAAACATTAGAATAGTGAGCATTTTCATAATGTCAATTTTCCTAATAATGAATGGGCTCCAATGTTATTTCTTGTCTCTGGGTGTTTATTTTTCATCTTCATTTGTGACATGATCTGTATACACTTTGCCATTTTACGTTACTGATTTGCAAGCATATTTAGTTTATTTCATTATATTCCATTTTCAGATATATGTATTGTAAGTATATTCTTCCAGTTTCTGTCTTCCCTTGAATTTTGAATCTTGATGCTGTACAATCTATCAACTGAATTAGACCCCTGCTGGGAAATCTCTGCCAACCCAAGACCTCAAGGATATTCAATTAGAAACTTTACAGATCAGGTTTTTGTGTCTAGGTCTAAAATCCACTTAGATTTGTGTGTGTGTGTGTGTATACAGTTGTATAAAGTAGAAATCAATATACATTTTCTCTATGTTTAGACAGTAAATTCAGCACAATTTTTTGAAAAAACATAGCAGCCTAGAAAAACATACTTTACTTCTCTTTTTGAACTGCTTTTGTGTCTCTGTCAAAAGATAGCTGAACACATTGAACACACTGTGACAGCACAAGTCTCTAATTTCTCCGGACTAGCAGAACTTCATCACTGATTTTGAAACCAAGTAACAATCCTCTAGTTTTCTTCATTTCTTATTATCTCAAGTATTTTTAAGGGGTCTTATTATATTTCATTATAAATTTGATCACATTCTTATGTCCTCATGAAAAGACATGTGATAGGGGTTATGATTAGAGTTTCTACTTATTCTTCTCTTAATTTTCTCTCAGTAATTTAGATGTTTCAGTGGAGAACTCTGAAAACTCCTAAAGTGAGTCTAGTGTGCAGACCATTAAGAACCACTAACTTAGGTCCTTTCTTTCTCTGAAGATTCTGGATATCTGTAAAAGATACCTATGCTTAAGAATCTTTCTTAAAGCTAGGCATGATTGAGCACAACTATAATCCCAGTTTCCAGCACTTCAGAGGCTGAAGTAAGATGACAGGGATTAGTGGCCAATCTGAGCTTTACAGGAAACCTTGCAGGGAGAGTGAGATGGGGGAAAGGGTTTCTCTAGGTCTCACAGGTGTATCACACAGAACATGACATGCGATAGTAAAGGTTTGAGTTAAATGGTCCATATATACATGTGACCTTCTACCTTTATGATTCATAGGAAATCATTTTAAAAGTCTATCTATAGCTTAAAATATATGTGTGTGTTGCAAGGCCCAGTGGCATAGGCCACTAATCCCAGCGTTCTGGAAGCCAGGGCAGGAGAATCACAAGTTCAAGGGCAGCTGGTCTAGAGAATGAGTTCAAGGTAACCTGGGAAAATTAGTGATACTTTGTGTAGAAATAAAAACAAAACCAAGATGGGAGATGTGACTCAGTAGTAGACTTACCTAGGCTGCTCAAGGCACTAAGTCCAATGGACAATTTTCATTCAATAAATAAAAACTAAATAGACATGATCTGTGCCTGCCCACATTCCTTATAAACTGGTGTGTTTGTTTGTTGGAGCTTGGTTTGGCATATGAAACATAGCAATGACTTAAGTAGATTTTCTTATGGAATTTATGTACAAAATGTAGAAAGTACATTATATACACATAGAAATGTTTATTTTTTTCTTTCTGTCCTATGGAACAGGTTTTTTAAAAAAATTATCTTTAATCTTGTTTCACAGTCCAGTCATTATCTCCTTTCTAGTCTGCTCTGAGACAGTTCGTCCTCCCCTATCTCCAAGAGGATGCTCCCCCAACCCCACAAGATCTTCTCACTCCCTGGGGCCTCAAGTGTCTCTCTCACTGCATTTCTTAAGGCATATTCTCTCACTGAGGTCAGACCAGATAGTCCTCTGCTGTATACATGTCAGGGGTCTTCAACCAGCTAGTGTATGCTGCCTCGTTGGTGGCTCAGTGTCTGAGAGATCTGGGGGTCCAGATTAGTTGAGACTGCAGGTCTTCCTATGGGATTGCCCTTTTCCACAGCTTCTTCCAGCTTTTGTCTTCAACCACAGGAGTCTCCAGCTTCTGTCCATTGGGTATGAGTATCTGAGTCTGTCTTGTTCAGCTGCTTGTTGGGCCTCTTGAAGGGCAGACATGCTAGATTCCTGTCTGTAAGGATACCATGGCATCAGTAAATTATGAGATACATCATTATTACTTCATAGAACACTGTAGCAGACCAAAGATAAATTCAAGGTTTTGGGAGTATTCCTCTCAAGACTGAATATTAAACCAAAGCCTGAAAACTTTGCAATTTTATTTGCAATGGTCACTGCAATTTTATTTGAATCATTTTCCAACAGATGTTACATGTTACTTTGTGACTGTATTTTAAATACTTTATATTTTCAATATTCATTAAACCAGTATTTTCTTCTTGTCTCTAATAAGAGCAACATCTGTTTCTCCTTGTTCAATCAAACCAGCCACCTCAAGAGTCCTACTTTAAATATAATACCATTTCGACAACAGTGCAGATAGAATGCATTTCATTAACATTTTGTATTTGCATCTGAGATAAATTTTTTTAACAATTATATGTCAGAGAGACTTTTAGAGAAAAATTACAAAACGATTTAGTTGTTATACAGAAAAATATAGAAACAGAAGCTGGAATATGCCTTGACAAACACTAGTTTTAAGTTAAGCCTCACTTGGAAAAATATTCATATTTTAATATGAAGTTGGATTTGTTTTGTGAATCACTAAATAACTAGAGACATATAATATAAAGGTGCATCAAATAATATGATTCAAGAATTAAGTAAAACTCATTCAACACTAGATAGATAGATAGATAGATAGATAGATAGATAGATAGATAGACAGACAGACAGAGACAGACAGACCGACAGATAGGCAGGCAGGCAGATGTGCTATCAGTCTCTTGCGTATATGTAATATCACCTGATTACTCTTTCTCCACAACTCTTATCTTCTCCACATATCTATCAATAACTCCCAGTCTTTTCCCAGGATTATGATATTTTGTTTAATTTTTTGTTGTTTTGTTTGTGTTTGTGTTTATTTTGTTGTTGTTGTTGTTATGGTTTGGTTTTGTTGTTGTTGTTTGTTTGTGACCCATTCAAATCAACTAAGGCCATCACTGTTGAAAATGCCCAATGAAATCTGGTGGGATCAATGGCTATTTCCTGAATTTACTACTTGGCAAATAGTTCATCAATGAGAGGAGGGATCCATGATTCTCCTCCAACTATGCCTAACTGCTGATGGGCACATTGTTTTGTGTCTCTGTAGCTGTTGTGAGTTGGTGATTTCAACTGTAGTAATATATATTTTTAAAACAAAAATTGGTTTGGAAAATGTGAGCTCTATTTTTCTTCATACTCTTCAAAGCTAATCCCAGTTAGAAGTCATTTGGAACTAGATTCACTTTCAGAACTATTTCACTGTTTGCAGAACTACTTAACATTGAATAATTTAGCTTTTAAAAGGCATATTTCTAGGTTGAGAAAGAAGACTGATAGCTATGAAGGAGATATACTGACTTTTGGTGTATAATTCTGAATTGGCTTTGACAGCTCTTGACCAGGATACTAGCCAAATTATGTCCAGATACCCTCTCAAGTCAACTACTTTCTTACCACTGAGCTTGTACTTTTAATTTATGTGATAGGAAGGTATTTGATCATAAAAACAAACACATTTCCTAATTTCATAATGATTGATGTCTCCTGAAAGAAAGTACAACAACCAACTTTGAAATTTAGAGATAAAAAGACAAAGCTAAAATGAATTAAGAGCTAATTCTGTGTTAGGTACTATTCCAAATGATAATATATGTAGACACTTCAAAATTTATGGTAGAGCTATATTCTTATAATCCTACTGCAATTTGAAAATATAAGTTCATGGTGCATTAAATGCTTCTGCCTACTGCACATCACAGTTTAGCAGCACAGCATGATGAGGTGTCAGTCATCCATCTCCTGGGAAAGGAAATGTCTGGGAACTATAGATATTCCCTTTGATAAACTTTGGTATAGACAAACCTTTGCCAAGAATCAGTAGATAGGGCGCTATCACATATTATGAGGCCAAGAATAGGTCATATTTCAGTTCTAACAGATTCATATTGCTTTTGTACCATTATAAAATAAAAACTCATCAGTTGGACCACCATAAGTCAAGGGGAATCTGTGCATTTAGTCTTCCCAGCAGCCCTATGAAGAGATTAACAGGCAATAGACACAGTGATCATATGAGCAGAAAATACTTTAATCTAGACATCTGACTTGATAGTTCACATTGTTATCTATCATGCTTTTGATAATGAAAATATTTTGATAATGAAAGTGAGGATGAGACTCCCCTGGGTTCATTTCTGTCTTAGTCTGTTTATATGTGTGCTTAATATAATAAATACAACACAAATGTATGACAGTCCTAAGATAAATAAGTACATGTTACTAGCCAGCCTCTTTAAACTTTTATTGCTCTATATGAAATGCCTCTAATATTTACCATGTTTATAGTAATATATAAATAATTTAGGAAGGTTTTTTTTTCTAGACATGTGTGATGGTTTAGCCTGGAAAACACTAGCTATGCAAGCTCAAAGACTTGTATGTGTTCAGCCCCTGAAACTCATAGTAGAAGATAACAAACTTCCAAAAATTTGATCTTTGACCTTCAAATATAGATCATAGATCACATCTCTCTCTCTCCCTCTCTTTCCCTCTCTCTGTCTGTCTGTCTGTCTCTCTCTCTCTCTCTCTCTCTCTCT
>NW_022196903.1:41020361-41053971 GCF_008632895.1 Mastomys coucha
CTCTCTCTCTCTGTCTCACACACACACACACACACACACACACACACAATCTTGGATGGATCTGCCCACAGCAAGAGATTCACTTGATGTATGATGACAGATAAATGAACAACATGCCATGATCAATGAATAAGAAGGGTGTATTTAATGCCGTTTATTAGTAAATTTCTTATTTATGTATGACTTATAATTTTTATAATAACTTGAAGGAAAATTAGTTTATGACTAAATAAGTATTTAGTCTTTATTTTTAAGTCTGCTTCTTATGCATTAACTTAGTAAACTGTTATGTTCTAAGATAATCTCATATATTTACTTCTAAGTACTCTTAAAATTCATTAATATTTAATTTGAATGAAAATCACCAAGAAATATTGTTAATTCTATAGATTTTTTAAAAGACTCTCTGTGATATGGTTGGAGAAATGTCTCTGGAGTTGAGAGTGCTTGTTCTTGCAGAAGACCCAGATTCAGTTCTTAGTACATAACTAGTTGTTTACAATTACCTAATAACTCCAGGTCCAGAGAGCCTTTTTCTAAATGAGCTCAGGGACTCCTGTATATACCTTGGGTACACACACACACACACACACACACACACACACACACACACACACATTGGATAGTAAATAAATGAAAAGACTACCCTTTGTTTAAACAGAAATAAACTTATGTTCCTTTTTCTAAATGACATATGGCTCAGGAAAAGAGAAAGGCTAGAACTATTCTAAAGTTAGAAATCCCATAATTTTCTTAATCCCTGTTTTATATAAACTTGTTTATGCTCACCTGAACAAAGTCTATGGCATCCTTTCCACTCTTACTAGGTCATGGAAGGCCGAAATCTAAAAACTAGAAATGCTATTATTTGTAGGTCCAAGGACTGTTTTACAAAGCTTAGCTTTGTAATCTAACACAGCAGAGTCAAGGTCATAGGTCCACTCACTAAAAAATGGAAAAGTAAATACAAAGGTCTCTTTATTCTAAGTGTCACATAGTATGGAGCTGATTTAAACAAATAATTGTGAGCAATTTAAAATGTTCCCAACAAAAAAGGTCTGAAAATGTCTCCATCCAACCTGAACTATTAAAGATTTCATTCAATGCCTTTTTAAAAAGTAAAAACATCGATATAAAAGCATACTAAAAGATACACTGGATGTATGATATTCCAAAACCACAGAAACACATGGGCACAAATGATTTACCATTGGCAGGTGAAATGGATGGTAACTTGGTTTATTCCTTGCCTGAATGTTTTAAGAGGCCATCTCCGGAACAGAGTTCCTCAGCAATTGTGGTAGGACTAGAAGAGCATATGTATGGCCATTCTGATTACCGATAGTCAGGAACTTTATAAGGGCATGTGTTGGGTTCTTCTTTTAATGTTTATTTAACTTCTGCCTTAGGGTTTAGAGTGCTATGATCAATACTATGATTAAAAAGAATTTGGGAGAAAATGGTATATCTGGTCTCTACTTACACATTATAGTCTATCATCATCGAAAGTCTGGGCAAGAACTCAAGGTAGGAACCTAGAGACAGGATCTGAAGCAGAAGCCATGGAGGAATTCTGCTTAACAGCTTCCTCCTTATGGCTTGTTCAGTAGTCTTATTTTTATACACTGTAGGACCACTGCCCATGGCGGTACCACCCATCACGGGCTGGACCCTCCCACGCAATCATTATCAAGAAAATGCTCCACAAGAAAATTCCCTACAGGCTGATCCTAAGAAAACATTTTCTCAATTGGGACTCCCTCTTTTCAGATGACCCTAGCTAATATCAAGTTGACAAAAAATACTATCCAGGACAATTGCAAAATAATTCCAAATTCTTGAGCAACATAACTAAGGTTCCATTCAAAGCTCTACACTTACCAACTATTGGAAACTTACACTTTATTCAACTCTGCCTCTCTGATATATACTGCATATAATGATATTTAAAGGTTTTATGAAGTATAAATAAGTCAAATACAAGTAAAGTACTCATCAGCATGGTTAGCTCACAGAACTCAGAATAGTATATCTATAAATACTCACATATGCAGAGATCATAAATTGGATTTCTCTCCAGAGAAAACCCTCAGGCTATTACTTTTTATAACATTTGGACAAAGAAAATAGAAAAGAAATGCATATTTTATTTTGAGCAGTTTGGCCATCCGGGCTGCACTGTGAGTGGATTCCATTATATTCAGGGACCCCCTTCCTCGCAAAGATCACTGGGGCATAGCGCTGTTGATTACCAGTACATGTCCCAAATAATAATTGGAATTAAAATAAGTTGAAACCACAGTTTAAACTCAGACATGGAGCGCTTCACAGTCAACGAAGCTCCTGCAATCTGAGGTCCAATTTTTCTGCTAATTACGTTCCTTGAAAAAAATAAAATAACCTTTTATTTTTAATCTGATTAGAATAATAGGCCTTTTGTTATGAACAGTACAGGTGGTGATGTCACACATTATACTTCAGTTCTGCTATGCAGTTTCCAGAGGGTTTTTTTTTTTCTGAAAAGCTTTTTGATCGTCCATGTAGAACAGTTAAAAATATGTGACTTCTCTGCTTGAACGACTTTGTAGGATTGTGTTTGAATTGGCGATTGAATATTTGTAATAATGATGTCCTTGAAACCTGTATCCCCAAACTGTGTCTCGGGGAAAGATACAACAAAGTGTAAAGACAAAACCCAAAACTAAAATCAAAACCATACACTCTTATAGTTAACTCACATCACTTCCCATTTGGTGCTGGAAGGAAAATTTTAATGTGGAAATACATTCTTTGTGGCATCAGTCATGCAGGAAAACCCAAAAGGATCTATTATAGGAGGAAGTGTTTCGAATGCACTTCTGGTACCTGACAACTAAGTGCTTTTAATTTAAGAAAAAGTCCACATCTACATGGTAGTTTTGCAGCACCGAGGGTTTGTTTGCTTTGCTCTTCATGAATATTTGAAAGGCAAGAAAGAAAAGAATTAAAGAATTATTTGCCTGTTTCTGTATGGGCAGGAAGACAAAACATTGAGATGAAATGGTGTGAGAAATAGTCTTCTTGCTATACAAAGAACATAGGTTACACCCTCCTTCTTTTTTTTTTTTTTTTTTTTTTTTTTGCAGTGAGGAATTGTAACCTATCAGTATCAAAAAAAATCACATTGACCTATAGAAACTTAGGGACATACACACTATTTTATATTGGTGCAGAACATACAAGGAGAGAAAGTTAGGACAGTAAAATCATAAAAGTTGGCTGTTGTGGTGAGCTGGGCCCAATCCCTATGGGGATTTCCTGAGAGTAGTGATCACTGACCCTAACGTACAGGATTCTTTTAGCAGACACACCCATGTTCATATCATCTGAAGCCATTGCAATATACAAGGGTGGGTGAAGCTGGCAGTCAGTGAGATATAAGAATATGTTTTCTTGAATAACTGGTTAATTTGGGTGTCAGTTGTGGATGTTTAGACAGAACAAATTTCCAAGAAGATGTATTAACATTGAAACAGACTACTTAACAAGAATACAGTCTCATCTACAAGACTTATACTCAGCATCTGTCCTTACCATATAACTGTCCCTAGCACAAAAGCCATTCCATACCTGTTTCTGCTCACCGCTCAGAGTTATTCCGTTATTTCTTCACACCTAACATGTACATGGTACTGTTTGAAATGCTAAGGTTTTATAAAGCCAATGAAACAGTAATAAAAAAAAATCAGAGGGGCTGGCAAGATGGCTCAGCGGGTAAGAGCACTGACTGCTCTTCCGAAGGTCCTGAGTTCGGATCCCAGCAACCACATGGTGGCTCACAACCACCCCTAATGAGATCTGACGCCCTCTTCTGGTGCGTCTGAAGACAGCTGCAGTGTATTATGCCTGAGCAAGCGGACAGGCCTGATCGAGCTGGGCAGCCATGAGTTCAATTCCCAGCAGCCACATGATGGCTCATGGCCATCTGTACAGCTACAGTGTATTCATACATATAAAATAAAATAAATAGGTCTTTAAAAAAAATCAGAAAGCTTGTATTAAAAAAGCAGGGGTTGGGGAGGTGAGGCAGTAGTTGAGAGTACTTGCTTCTCTTTCAGAGGACCATAACACAGTTGCCAGAACCCATGGAGTGGCTTACAACTACTTGTAATTCTATTTCCAGAAAATATGATGCTCACTCCCAGCCTTCTCAGACTCTTTACCCAATTTTGGTACATACCTATAGGCAGGAAAGTTGTATGCATAAAAGAAACAAATGCATCTTTCTTTAAAAGCAGAAGCAAAGGAACAGATAAATGAACAACGTAGACATGATCACTACCAGTTGCATGACAAAAATCTAAAATTCCTAAGAGTGCTGTCAAGGACATGGAAAATGTCATTTTGCACACAGGGTTAGGAAAGGTCTCTATATAAGATGCATCCGTGCAGGCTATGTTAAAGGGGGGAAATCACACAGACACCACACAGAAGGCATTCCAGATGGAACACTTGACACCTCAGTCACCATTAGGCCTTTAGCCAGTGCAGTTTTTGAGCTCAGAAGCAACAGAAAATTATCATAAGAGAAATGTCATAAACCTGCTTACATTTTCAAGAGATGATTTGAACATTCAGTAGAGAATTTAGACTGTAATGAAAACAACAGAATCAAGAAAATCATTGGGGGGGTAATTTAATACTCTCCATTGATATATAGGTGTATGATCTAGATGTTTTAGTGCAATACAAGTGGTTGTTTGTATGTGTGTACACTATAGATGTTGTACATCAATGTGTAAATATATTTTCATGTGTGTTATCTATATGTACATATTTGTATGTTTAATGTGTGATATATGTGCACTAATTTAAACTATATCTTGAATAGTTTGAGAAATCTTTCATGCTGGTTCCTTAAAAACAGTTTGTTTTGTCCTTTGCAGCAAAATGAGCTCAGTATAACTCAATTAAGTGTTTAATCCTGAGGGACTGTATGAGATACAACTATTTGTACTAGTTTTTATTATGAGTAAATGCTATAGACATGGGACTATCTTTTAAGTTCCAATAAGATTCAGGGTTTTTTTTTCTTCTTTGAAATACCATTTTATGGATAGTACAAAGCAGCAATTAGTTCAGTGTTAGTGAAAATGACTACAGAGTCAATATCTAGGCACTGTGGCCATATTATCTACTGCAGCTGTTCATCTCAGGTATTGTTGGGCCAGTGACATGCAAAAGAGTGGGCTTAAATGTCTTCCCATGAAACTTTATATGAACACTAAAATTTCGATTTATGAAATTTCCTCCCATCTCTAAAACATACTAAGTTGCATTATATTCTTTCTTTATAATTGTTTTGTCAACCACTTATCGAAAAAGAACTCTCAATACATACTTAATATAAAAACAAGAGGACACATGCTGGATGTGGCCCACACATTGTGGTTTGCAGACTCCTGGCATTAAATAAGTTAGGGCTGATACCTTTCATCTGTGTTTCATAGATTTACTCTAACTCTAGTTTTAAACATCTTCATTGGCTGATATTTTCTATCTTTTATGAAGTGGAAGTGCATGTTCAAGGACCTCCTCACAGACTAGAACGAAACCTCTTCTTCATAGTATAGACCTTCTCAAGGTCAAATCAAATCCTTACACTTCTTGTAATGTTCTTGGAACTCCCTCCAAATGCTCTCCTCTGAGCGTCTGCTCTTCATTTTACTATAAATAATTAGAAAATGAACACAAGCTAAACAATGCATGTTGCCTGCCTATAGGATGTGCTAAGAAGCAAAAAAGCATAAATTTGAGAGGTGGTCATTGTGTGTTTATTTTATTGCTTTTTTTTTTTTTATGAAATGCAACCTAGTCCATTACCATATTGCCTAGTATATAAATGATGAGATAATCTTTATTTCCTGTGATTATCAGTACTTAGTTAGCAGGTCTAACTATACAGGGATACAATTCCTTTGAACTTAATTTCTATCAACTGTATTATGTAGATGTGGCTACTGAAAAAACGTGTTACATAAAAAGATTTTAAATTATAAAAGTAAGGAGAGATATTAAGTCATCACTATAAACCTACTTTTATCACAGAACAAAGCTAGCCAGAAAATAAGCTATTAAATTAAAATTTTTCCCAAATGACTATATTCAAATCATGTTTTCCCCACGTATCTCAACTACATTCTAATTGTGTTGCTTGTAAGATTCTGTTGTATTATGATTATTCAATTTGATAGAGGAAAGTGCCATCTAAATATTTAAGAAACATCAGAGAATGCAAAGTATAAGCAGTACTATATTTTGTAGATGAATACTTATATGTATATAAATTATATAAATATTATATATTTGTATATTTATATATGTATATGTGAATATTTAATTATAACATTATATGTAAATATATGTTTATTATATATCTTTATACATAATACATATAATTTAGTATGTGGCAATCATTAATATATTTTACATTATATCTATTATATATTTATTATATATTATATAATATTGTATATATTTTTATATAAATACTATATAATATATTTTGCATGTCATATACATATATTTTATATAGATATATGTGTACATTTATAATATACATTATATATTATACATAAATATGTATATAACATTTACTTATAAATACTTAATTCTGTTGATATTTAAAATTGTGTTTACGGTTTAGAGATTCCATTACTCTGACAAAACACCATGACCAAAATGCAAGTTGGGGATAAAAGAATTTATTTGTCTTATACTTCCATATTACTGTTCATTATTGAAATAAGTCAGGACAGGAACTATAAATGATACAGTATCCTGGAGGCAGGAGCAGATGCGGATGGAGAGGTGTTCCTTTTCCAGCTTGCTTCACATGGTTTGCTAACCTGCTTTCTTATAGAACCCAGCACTGGCAGCCTAGGGATGGCTATACCCACTATGGGATGGTCACCCCCCCATTAATCACTATTGAAAAAATGACCTTCAGCTGCATCTTAAGAAGGCATTTCCTCACATGATGCTCTTTCCTCTCTGATCACTCTAGATTGTTTCAAGGTGACAAGCACAACTAGCCAGTGCAAGCGCGTACCACTCTTGAGGAGCCCTACAGTTCTGTTTCCCACAATTCAACAGTGGGTTGTGGGAACCTCACCACTCCAGTGGGTAGCTCACTCCTGGAGCTCCACTTGCCTCTGTGGGCATTTTCATTCAGCAGCATCCCTCTGAATTTTTAAAAATATTGTGTTTCTTCCTATCAAATTGAAACAGTGTACCATTCAGCCACAAGATTTCCCTTAAATATCAGAGACAAATGTAAATATGTTGATATTCCAAAATGACAAGGAATGAAATTCAAATGAATTACTCAAGTAAGCAAAATAATAGTTAAGTTTTTGTACATACTCTGTTTTATATAACTTTATCCTAACATCAAATTAAATTCCATGAAGTTAATATAATTATGATTTTTCAATGCAAAATACTGTAATGTATGAAAAACTGTATTTAACTGAACCAACTTATGAAATTTTCATTTTCTACCTCCCAGGCTCTGGGCTGAATGATGGGCAGTGGCATGAGGTTCGCTTCCTGGCCAAGGAAAACTTCGCAGTCCTCACCATCGATGGAGATGAAGCATCAGCAGTTCGGACCAATAGTCCTCTTCAAGTGAAGACTGGCGAGAAGTACTTCTTTGGAGGTAGGAATGCCATGACTTAAAATTAAAAAAAAAAAAAAGTTTTCCAAAAATTTATTAAGTACTTGTATTTAACCCAAGGAACCCAGTAGGCCTTAGGATAAAAGAAACAAAGTGCACTGCATCAAAAAGTTAAAGAAATTGCTGGTCACAATAATAATAGTGTGTTATACCCTACCCTTTGATTCAAACATTTAAAACATAAAGTCTGTTTAATTTCCACTGTCTGTTATGATCAGTGACTTCAAGTATAGATTGGACACTTATCGTGTAGAAAATTCTCCCAAACCTTAGTCAGTACTCAAATATCTGTCTATATGAATATATATATATATTCCTATCCTGCCATGTGCATTTTGTTTCCTGAAATTTTTAGAGTAATTCTACCTGAGACACTTATCTTGTCTGCCTGGTTTCGTCCAATATTTCCCTAGTCCTAGAGAACTTCCTGGAATATGACAAATAGTAAATAAAAATTATGAATGAATTAGTAAACCTGAAAATAAAAAAAGATATATATTTTAGGGCTGGTGAAATGGCTCAGCGGGTAAGAGCACCGACTGCTCTTCTGAAGGTCATGAGTTCAAATCCCAGCAACCACATGGTGGCTTACAACCACCCGTAATGAGATTTGATGCCCTCTTCTGGTATGTCTGAAGACAGCTACAGTGTACTTAATTATAATAATAAATCTTTTAAAAAAAGATATATATTTTATTTTAAATTGTCTGAGAGAAGAAATACATATCCAGGAAGTTGGAGTTTCCTGGATATAAAACCATGTGCTTCCTATGTAGGGTGTTTTGGGAAAAGGATAACTTAGAGAAATAAGCTCTCAGTTTGTCCTGAGTCATTATTCCATAATATTTGTTGGTATTCACAGTACATGTTTTAAAGGTTCTCACTGAATATTTGATGAGTCAATGAAAGAGAGACAAGATGTCTTCTGAGTGAAGGAATGGAGATGATTAACATAAATAAAAGCCATTCATTCATAAACTGGTTTACCTACAAGTGCATTTTGAACATGACTTTAAGCCAAGAGTTCCCATGACTGTCATAGTAAATAGATTCCAGTTGTCAGGAGCTTTTGAAAATCTCTTGTCTGGAATGTCATTGACCGTGGATGAGGTCAGCAAAGGCCTATAGTAGTGTCCACTCATCTCAATCCAGGGGATAGACAAACTGTAAAAGTCTCACATCCTATAGATTATAGGATGTAGTGTGCTATACTTTATTGCTTTATAGATTTGAGTTTTCAAAAGTGTCAGGAGGATCTTGGGTTCCTTTGTGTGTTTGTTCTGCCTCCAAGAAATACTGCCATCATAGGATCATGGTGATTTTTTTTCGATTATGTTCTCAGCAACTGAGTCCTCAAAGTGAAAAAAAAAACATAAAAAATATTGCAATCCAAATCTCAGGCATATCTGCTAGAATTTTAATATATAGGGTGAGGTACTGAGACATGAAAGAACTATAAGCTACATAAACTGCAAGTAACTCTGAGACATATGTTCTCAAGAACAGGATGCTGGTAAACCTAAACTAATGCCCACTATGCCCACCTTGAGATTATTCTGAGAGACAGCAGCTACTGGATGGAGGAAAGAGGGAAGGATGAAAAAATAATGATGCTCCTGGTCTCTGAAAGTCCTAAGTACAGGCTTGCAATAAGTTTACCCCTTGGCTATGCAGCATCACCTTGGCTTTTTCTAATAGTGTGTGTTCCCACACTTCTGTGCCTGCTCCCTCGAATTTCAAGCACTGGTCAAGTGCCTGATTGTGCATGTACTTCGCTTTCTTTATGTGTGAGAATAGGCAAATCGCAAAGGAAAGTAATCTTTGAAGGTACTTCTTCAGTGAAGGGGGTCATAGCTGATTTAGCTGTTATCTCTATCTCTCAACTAGACTTCCTTAACACTTCATTAATTTTAATAATTGAGACAATAATAAAAGAGGCAATTATATTTATTTATCTACCAATTACTCGATAATATGATTTTAGATATAGGTCATGGCCCATGGTTATATGGGTACAGCTTTAAATTTCTAGTATTACTTAGCCCATTATTTTTAATATCCCTTCTATTTTCACTTGAAAGAAAACAGCTGTGGTAAGAAAATTCCCATTTGGCTCGTATTAAAAATGGGAAGTCTAAAGAGCATAAGCTGGGCATGCAGCTCACAAGGTGATTGATGAAGGAGGTGATGTGGAAGAAGAACCAGCCTAACATTTTTTTAATTTTATTTATTTGTTTATTTTTTACTACTCACTTTATATCCCACTTGCTGCCTGCCTCCTGACCATCCCTATAACCCTTCTTCTATCCCCCTCCCCTTCTCCTCTGAGCTGGTGGAGTCCCTGCTGATGGGAGTTATCCCACCTCCAACCCTGGCACTTCAAGTCTCTGTGAGGCTAGACTCTCCCACTACCACTGAGGTCTGACAGGGCAGCCCAGCTAGTAGAACATTCCCCTCCTTCATACATGGCCTGACTTTTGTAGGACTGGTAGTAGTGAGGTTGAATGGAGGAGGGTCCATCCATTGCTAGTTTCTAATCAAGATGTACCAGCATACACACATCTAGCCACTACCACCTAAATAGCTGGGGCACATCAAGGGAGTGGCTTTAACCATTGATATTTATTTCCTCAAGTTTTATTTCGGAAGGCAAAAAGTTCAAGATCAAAAGGCTGTTAGATGTAGTAAGTTAAGGACTCCTTCCTGAGTTTCAGACTATTGTTTTCTTATTGAGTCTTCACTGCTATATAGTATGGAGGAATGGCTAGAAGGTAGTTGTGAGAACACAAGACTCTCCATGTCTGTTCTAGTGAAGAAGCTAATCTCATTGTGAGGATTCCACCATCATGATCAAATTACCTCCCAGACCCTTAACCTATATCATGGCAGTGGCGGGAGTAAGTTTTCCATATATAAATTCTGAGGAGAGCACATAGATAGTCTGCAACAGAAATGTTTTTAGTCATTACTGAAATAGACCAGAACTTAAGGAACTAGATAGACATACAAATTTGTACAAATAAAAAGTATTTTTTCTATTGGATTTATTTAGGAGGATTGTCCCAGGTCCTGTACTCCTTACTCACTCATGAAATAACTCCAGCTATCCTGTGTTGATCTGAATTCTAAAAGTTTCTTATGGACCTGACATGTTCCATACATTTGCTGTGTAAAGGTTCTGGACAGAGTCCCAGAAACCCCTAGGCTTACTACTCCATTGCACAATACTTGAAGAAGCAGATAGTATCTGGCTTAGGTCACGTATTTTTAGGTCTCTGAAGTTTATTTTGTAGCTTCTTTTTGCCTCACTCCAAAACCACAGGAGCAAGAAATATTTTATCAAATAATGTGCTTCAGTGATCTGAAAATGGAAATCTTGGTAAAGGAGTTTGTGGTGTGTATTAGATTCATAGGGCTGCTATAACAAGGTGCCACAAACTTAGTGGCTGGCATCAAGCTGCAGTCATTAATTCTCAGTTTTGGATACAGGTAATTTGGAACCAGTGTATGAATTGTGTCCTAGGGTCCACAGGATGTAGGGGAAGGGTCTTTGATTCCAATAGCTGCTGTCAGTTTTCAGCAGTCATTGGAATTCCTTCTGTGACTGATAGAAATCTGCAGGTCTTTTTTTATCTTCAAATCCTCTAAGTGTCTGTGTCCATATTTCCTTTTGATAAGGACACTAGAAGCGGGCTTAGAGTCCACCTTAGTCATTTTTTTACCTCATCATCCCCAGGATTTGTCTATGTCTGTGGATATGATGTGACTAGTTTTGTGAAATCTCTGTATTAACTTCCCTATGATGATTAGCTGTTACCTAGAACTGTAAGCTGAAGTAAATCCCCATTCTCCTCTGAGTTGCTTTTTCAGGGTATTTTATCACAGCAACAGAAATTAAGCTAGGATACATATAATCATAATAATAGGATTGAGATATGGTTCCATGGATAAAACACCTAAAGTGTGAGCATGAGGACCAGAGACTAAGTCCTCAGAACCCATGTAAAAGTCTAGTAACCTTGATAGCTGACTTATAATTTCATCATGCTCACATTGTAGAAATCCCAAAGCAAGCTGACTTGCCAAATTAGTCATATGAGTAATTCTGTCTCAATAAAATAAGATGAAGAATGTTTGAGGAAGACTCCCAACATCAACCTCTGACATCCCACATGTGCATATACATATATACATATGGAATGCACACATGTATACTCAAAAACACGAAAATATGCATGCATAGCACAAAACAGAGACACATGTAAAAAAAAGCTACTAAATTGAGTCATCCTGATGTTATATTGCATATGAGTATCTGCATAATATTCATTAATGACCACACATAACAAGAAAGAATGCTTCAGGGAACTCCCTGGATACCATGAGGCTGTGATACATACACCTTATTAGCACCAGGAGATTTCCCCACATTTATCAGGTAAGTGCTATGCAAGTTTTCAGGGTTACATTTGAAAAGTTCTCCTAGGAAATACCTTCAAAACAAATATAGAGACTGTCCTAAGAATTTAAGTCCTTAAACTGGATCGATGTTTCATTTTCTCTTTGCTGGTTGCAATAATACTCAATAGATTTAACTTTTTCTGAGCCTGCATTTCCAAATCCTTAAACTTTGCTTCCAAATATGCTTTGATTTTAACTCTTCTATTATAGAACTGAGATCTACTTTCATTCATTTATATCTAGAGGGATTACAGACCTGAGTATAGCTAAAACTCTACAGATGATGCTTGAAACATCATATGACTAAAGAGATGACAGTAGCTATATCCTCATACAATTGAGGTTTCCCTCCTCTAATGGCTCCATGTGTTGTTCTACATTATAAGGTTATCATTTTACAAAGCATCTATAATTGTCTTAATAATGGATATCTACTCTAATCTCCATAAGCAAGAATCTCTGCTTGTGCTCTGAAGGAATTTTACCTGATTAGACAAGGTATCCTTTTCTTAAAGCCAATGGATCATAGACACTGAGCACTCTGACATTTCAGAATGTTTTCAGAGCCACACCTTGGTTTGTATATCCCATTCTAAATTTCCCATTGAGGCATCTTCAGACTGATACCCAAAACTATTATCATAAGGTATTTTTTCATGCCCAAGAAAGATTTAAGGCATCAAATAATAAAATAAAATGTCCTGTGTAATCTAAACATAAATTAATTGCAATATACATATTCCAATTATAATTTCCATGTCTTATACCTCCTGATCTTCCCATTTCATTATTTTACATATTTTGTTGCTTCTATCCCCCTCATTGTGTTCATTTAATATAAATATGGGTTAATATTTCTAAGATAAAATACTTCCACAGAGCTAGTCCATAAGATTATTATCCCATAACCTATTTCTTCTCTCACACAATGAATTTTCAGCACATTTCCAAGCAGGACAACATTTTATTTGATTTGTGTGTGTGTGTGTATGTGTGTATGTGTGTGTGTATGTGTGTTTCACTAAGGGCTTTTGTTTACTTCAAGACATGTTTTTGCTAATGAATTTGTATCTTGTTATATAACTCATTTCTAGTTTACTCTTTTACATACTTCTTAATGAGTTCCTTACTCCTGGGAACTTTATTAGTCTATCCCTGGGGCCTTTTTGGACCTCTACTTCATATTCCAGGCCTACTTCTAGTCCAACTTTGCAGAGTCCTTTCATTCTACTCTGCTTTGCCACATAAGTTCATCAATCCAGAAGGTTCTAATCGCTTCTTTCCTTCCACTTCTTTTCTTAGTGTCTTGTCTATTGTTGGAGTCACCCTATGTGATTCAAGTGCTCCCAGTATCTGAGAGATAAGAGTTTCTAACTATGTATTTATTCATTGACTAGATTAACATTCTTGTGGACATATTTAATAATGACATGTACAAGAGGCTGCAGTACTTCTTGTCTCCAGTCACATCCCCCAGATAAACCAAGGGTAATTGTGCAGATAAAGAGGTGTCTCTGGCATTTAATTGTTACAATGAGGGTACTCTGAGACTGTTCATTGTCTTGAAGATATAAAAAATGCTTTGTTCTTTGAAAACTTATACACATAAACAATAAAACTGGACTCTGCAGGTTGTGTGTATATATATATATATAATATATATATGTTTATATATAAAACAATCAAAGAAAAAGCCCTGAAATTATACACAAACAATATAAATTGACTCAGCAGGTAGTATTTATATAATTGCGCATATATTATTGTTTATATATAAAAAATCAAAGAAAAACAGAGTGGGTGAACATGGGAAGTGTTCAAAAGAGGGAACTTAAGAAGATCTGGAAAGAGAAAAAGGAAAGAAGAAATTATACAATTATATTTTAATTAAAAATATATTTTAAGAAACAAAATTTTCTTACAAAGAGTATCAATAAATAAAGTTACATTTAAGCATCATCCACATTCAAGCAAAGTTTAATTATACAGAGCAACGATTTTCTTATGAAAATTCTTGAATGGATGTTTGTTAATCTATGCAAATTGTTCCATCACTTAAAAAAAACTATATGTTAATGTTGAAATACCTAAATACCCTGACTCACACTGATATACTATGCCTCTCTTTGAAAGTTTTTGAGTAAATATTATATATATATATATACATACATATATATATATATATACATATATATATATGGAATATTATATAGAAAGAATGCATTTTAAACCCTCTCCCTGCCTTATCAGGATAAAGAAAGATTTTTTTCCCAATCAGATTTCCAATGGACTTTAGATTATTAATTTATTTGTAATTGATGCTATTGTTGCTTCTCATTTTTTTATTGTGTCCATAAATAAAATGGCAAAAAAGAAGGAGAAAGCTATAAACCAAAATTGAATATGTTAACTTCAATAGTCATCATGTTTCTGCTTGGAGATGGAAGAGTATTCAGTATCTAGCCTAAGGTTTACTAGACTCTTTTTTTATAGCTCTCAGAAGTAAAATTTGATTAGCCGTGTGACCTGGCCTAATTATAATCACAATTATTGGAATAATCTACACACCTTGCCCTTTTCTGGCACTTTTTACCATCTTGCATTAGGAATATTAAGATATGTGACAAACTTGTATGTAGGCTTCAAAGAAAAGAATCATTGAATTACAAAAGCTTTCAAGAATTACTTTGACCCTGTTTTCAAGGAACGTTGACAGTTGCTTTCTTCTTTTTTTATATCTGTTTAGCTACTGAAAAATCACTAGCCTGAAGGAACACAGCATTCTCGGTCTGGAGTTAATATAGAAAATCATAATGACATCTGAGTTAAATATCCTTTTGGCATACAATCTTTTGGAAAATGCTTTCTATAATTAAATGCCTCTTAAGTAGGACAACAAGCCAAAACTGGCCAAATTTGAAAACTCTCATTACATATATGTTTGGTACAGATATCACATATGTTAAATGATTACTTGGAGAATATAAATATCCCAACTTTATGGATCATCCTGTATAGTTGATGCCAAAATGCTCCCTACTTTCCCACTAAAAAAATATATTGATTGCTTACTTTTATATACAAGTAAGTACTGTTTAAGAATCTTCAGTTGTACTTAAGAACACATGCTAAGGATAATTGCATTCAGCTCCATCATGATGGAGATAGACCAAATCAGGATTTGTAGTAAGACAGGGGTTGTGCTCACTGTAAAATGCACAGCAGCAAGTAAACTATGGGACTTACAGAGAGGGTGATACAGACTGTATATCAGCAGATGGGAAAGTGCTAAGAAGCAACAGGAGAGGAGGATTAAGCAGATGCTGAGTAAAGAGATCTAACAGAAGTCTTTCTAGAGATCTGCCAGAATACCCAGATACCATCGGAGAGATAGAGGACAGAAAGTGGGGTCCTGATTAGATGAGAGGCGATCCAGTGTTTAAGAGAGGGTGATCTGGCTACAGTGGCATGGCAAGATTCTTGGCTGAAACTGGGTCTGACTGGGAAACACACAAATTAGCCAAGAAAGTTCAAAGCCTGACAAAAACGTTACTAACCAATCTTTATTGGGAGTCTCTCAAGGAATATGAGGATTTGTTACTACAGAATTCAATAAATAAGGATCAAGCAGACAAGTACAGCTCAAAGAAAAATGAGTAAGCGTGAGTAGGGCTAGCATAGGAAGTAAAGAGGGGCAAGGGAAAAGACTATGTTGACGGCCCAGGGAAGAGCACAGTACTGATGCAGACTGGTCAGTTGGTCCTAATAGCTCTTAGGCTCTGGGATTAGGCAAAGATGGCCAGACTGTGTTCTGCCTTTTGCTGCATTTAGTATTACACTGAGGGGTAGGTGGGGTTTATCTGTGTATCATAACCACATGAGGTGAGCAACCTATTTTGCAGCAGCTAGGCCATTTCTGGCTCTCAGGTAGCATGGGATAAATGCCCAATCCCCCAACTTTGGTTGCCACGAACAATTTGTTAACATCACAAAACCAGAAAAGCAAAGAGGAGCTTTAGAAAATTCTCTCTTCCATTTCCTTACAAACCAGGAGAGAGGTCTCTGTTTTTGTTCATGGGTTTCTTTTTTAAAAAAAGTTGTCATTTCTGTTTGCATACCTAGTTCTCCATGATGAAATCAGAAGACAAGATGAACTTGGGTTATTTTGTTTTAATTTTTGCTTAACATGCAAGTAACGCTATTTTAACATGCACAGAAATAAAGTCAAATTAAGACCCAGGGCTTGCTTGCTATTGTGATCATTCATTTCTGGCTTGTATACACAGATTTTTATCTTTGAATTAGGTAGAAAGCTGTTTCCAGTTATGTGATATTATAGCACTATTTTATCATTGCTCTTTTAAAAAGGTCAAAAGATAATATAAATAAACAAGCAAACAAATAAAGTAGTTTACAGCATCCAAGACTGACCATAAGATTGCATCACCTAAAATAAATTTCATATAAAAACAAAATGAATCAGAATGTTAGAACCTCCAAGTCTCCCTGGTCTCAGCACTGCAGGATCTCAGGATCACTTTAGTCTTTCCTTGAACTTTTACAGTTAATAACAAAACGTACTATAGCACCGTTCCTCAAGTGAGCACCTCAGAATTCACCCTAATGTCGCTCACAGAGGCTTTCACTGGGAGCAGAGGTGACATCTGCTTCCTCATAGCTTTCTAAGGCCAAGCAATATTTAGCTGAAGAATGTGAAAGTAAATGTTGCATGTCTACAGAAGACCAGGTGACATTATCACCAGGAGAAACAAGACACTTGAGAAAAATCAGTGATCAAACATTATGTTTTGAAACATTGGAACTTCTTTCTGTTATCTATTGAATGATAACTGATGAGATTCTGCGGTACAGTAAGTGTACATGGATTTCAGTTTAGTCTTCAAAGAAAAGTGCATTTAAAGAGCAGAAAATATATGTATATTGGAGAATGGATCCTAGAGAACTTGTAGTTAATAGTTTATAGAGGGAGATGTTTGCTGAAAGATCAAAGAGAAGAGACATTTAAGAAGAATAGAGGGTAGAAATGTAAGCCTTTAGGCTGATGAAAGAAGCGTGGCTCTACCTGCTATGTAGAAGCTTAGGAGAAATTGAACAAAAGTCCACTACTTGCGGAGCTCCCGCTAGATTTTGTACCAAACCCATAAGTAGAGATTTTTGTGTGTTTGCTAAGATAATTCATGCTTTAGCACAAACCTTCATGTTTTATCTTACATAAGAATCTTCTAGAATGCTTTAGAAACGAGTTCTGGCTACAATTTCTTTGGGAAAAAAAACACTTGAAACATTTTATATAAAAAGTAAAGCTAGTCTTAAAACAGTATGGGAATTCTACTTTAGAAAAACTTTCTAAATTTTATTTTTTAAACATTAAATACCAAATACTTACATGACTATAACCTGGAAACTAAATAAGTGACTGGGAAAGGAAATACAGACTTTGTTAAGATTACCCTTAACATACAAATAGCAGGTTAAAAATCCTGTTGGCAAGCATTTTGAAGTATCAGAAAAGTTTCTAATATAATACTTATACTATGTATTTTTGTCCTTTAGCATGTCAATAAGTTGTATAACAAAAGTTGTTTTTTTTTTCCAGTCGATTGTCTTATTTTCATTCTGATTGAGTGACGTAGTTTCATTCTGGAAGAGATGTCTAAAAATACACTATGCCAAATGGGCTTAATAAAAGAATACCTGGGGGCTGGGAGGGTATCTCAGTGAGTACAATGCTGGATATGAAGTGTGAAAACCTAAGTTTGATACCCAAGTACCCATGTAAAGTTGGACACAGTAGCATACCTCCTGGTATCCCAGTGTCCTCAGGAAGGTACAGAAGGACTCATGGGCCAGTTACCACAGCACCAAACATGAGACTCTATCTCAGATTAGAAAGCAAAGACCAAACTGATACCCGAGTTTGTTCTCAACACACATGTCTGTACTCATGTACATGAACCCAGCACTGAACACATACACACACACATACAGACACACATGCACACACATACACATACACACACACACACATATTCACACGCATACACAACATACACATAAGCACACATACCTACACACACATACATGCATGAACGCATGCACACACATAGTTAAACTGAGATCCTGAATCATCAGCCAGTCATACTCCCTTAAGAAAGTGCTATGTGCGTGTGTGTACACATTCATGCATTTTAATGCTTGGAGAAACTGTTTTCTGCGAGTATATTAACTATGTATTGGTTAATGAAGTATAGTCAATTTAAGTGTATTATCTCTTTCCTTTACATTTACATGTAAGTAATGTTGAATGTCTTTAGTTAGAATATCAAGGCAATATCAATATTATCCTTGAAGATGGTCAGTAAAAGGCAATAAATGTTCTAGGATAATGTCTAGTTGTGTGTAACAGAAAACCAAGGTACTATAAATATAAAGGACTGGTGTGGCTTTTCATTGTGTCAAGAGACATAGAGTCTTATACTAGTTCCATCAGCTTTGTGCTCTCCAGTGGATGAGAACTTTAATACCACCCTTCTTTTTAAAAAATGTTATTCAGAGTGGGCAGGGGAAAAATGCTATTCAGAGAAAACCAAACACAAAGGGTCATGTAGTCAGTATTTTGGACTTTGTGTCATGTGATCTCTCCCATAACTCTGCTATGTTTAAAAAGAAACACCTATGAAGAACAAACAGACAAATGGCATGGAATTATTTCAACAAAACTTTACTTAAAATTTTGTGTGATAGCCTAGATCTAATCTAGAAGCTGCAAGTTAATAGAATTGGAGAATTTATTCTTGTATTTAATCACTTTTATGTTCCGTCAATTCCTAATGGAGGTGAGACACCCAGGTTTCAGAGAGTTTACTGGTTCCTTCTTGCCTACTACCACCTTTCAATTTGATGGTAAGTCCTAAGAAAGAATACTCTATGTTGAATGCTGACATCTTTAAGTTTATCATAGCCTTGGGAGCCTCCTGCTGTCTGATAGATAAGGATCTTACTTCCTCCAAAGGCCATCTGTGACAGCAATGTGATTACTGTAATTCCTTTCAGGATGCAGGTGTGTCTGGCCTGTTGTAAAGAGGGTTTAAATCTCCTAAAGTGGAGATTCTCTGTCATTCTCTATTGTCAATAAAAAGAGACCAACCTTCCCAATTCATATCCCCACTATCTGGGCTGGTGGACTGCCAAGTTCTAGGCTGAGTTCATCTCTATCTTGCAGACATTGGTGAATATAAGATTGAGCTAATAAACATCTGCATTTACTTCCCACCATTATAGGTTCTATTCCCAATTCCTTTGCCTTCTGAAGAACAACAGGTGGCAATCTGACCAGATATTTTCCCCAATGTAATAATGGTTAACCCTGAACAATCTCAGTAGCCATATGTTCTGCCTACCACAGTGAAAGTCATAAACATCTTAGCTATAATACCTATCAGGTATCAGGATGGACTGCAGAAACAAATTTATCACAGGAACTTTTTTTCTTGTTTGCTGCACAAAATAAAATAAGCTGCACATTGTCCAAACTCTCGGTAGTGCTTGGAGGACCCTGAAATCTATGCTTGCCTCTCTTCCTCAGCAGAGCTCAGCATCCATAATTCATCTTGTAGTACCTAACGACAACACCCCAGATGACAAATCCAGAGCAGCAGAGGAAAGGAACCAGTCCTTTCCTTTTACAGCCACTCCATAAACTTCTCAGGAAACACTTAGAGACAAACACCTCATTGGCTGGAATTTCACCATGAGACAGCAAATAGCTAGGTACAAGAGCAGTTGAGTGACCAGGAGTCATGTTAGGTGTCTGCATCTACGCAAGAGAGGCAGAGAAAACATTGGAAGGTAGTTATCAGCTTTGTAACAGATCCTACACTGAATATTAAACAATTAAGTTGAGATTATCTTTGAGTTGGATTAGAGTCTGTGTACCCAATTTCAGTTAATAAAGTGGCAATCAATATTTATTGCGTGTTTGGACAAATTTTGAAAATCGGTGTATGGATGTTTGACTTGAAGATATGAAGTTAGGGGAATTCATTTAAGTTGACACATATCTTTTTCAAGTTTTCAATTATCCATCACCTAGCCTGAAGCTTTTCACAACAGCTAATTGAGAGTGGCAAAGTAAAATAGGTTTTTTAAAGTGATAGAATATTTCCTAATCATGTATTTATATTTCTCAGTCATTGCTGATTACATTTTTCTTCTCTATGGAAACCTAACTCAAAAGAGAAAGAGTAAGTGATTATATCCCATATCACTAGGATCCTATGAAATGAATGTCAGTGTTTAGATAAGGCTCATATGGTTTTCTTTAGCTCAAAAGGTAAATGACTGTACATATATTTTTTAAAAGTTTCCATTCAACAAAAATGAAGGGAAACCAAGAAATGCAATCGATCATGACTGCTTTCTCTGGGGTAGAGAAAGTTGTTAGATTGAGGAAAGTAGTTTGGGTCTTGTGATGATATCTGTAGTTATTTCACAGGGCAAACATCTTGTAATGTCCAAAGCAAGACAAAGCCTCAACTGTGTTTATTTCACTACACCTTGTATCCTCCCTGCCCCTTCACACACACACACACACACACACACACACACACACACACACACGCACATATACACACATATACACACATACACACATACACACACACACACTCAGAACCTGAGGGACACATGGTGCTCACTGAAGCATTACTCAATAAGGGTGATTAGCCATTTATTCCAGAACATTCTACTAGGAATGTTTATATTACTTGCTTCAAAATAATAACTCCTTTGATTTATCTAAATTTTTACTTAAAATAATTGACCCACCACACCATATAATCCAACTGGACCTTATACATTGTTCTCTGGCTAAAGAAATGCATCCAGGCTGGGGAGGTTGCCCAGTGAATAAAGCATTTACAATTCAAGCATGAGAACCTGAGTCTAGATCCCTGTAATCTCTGTAAAACATGGGCATGAACATAGGTCTAAAATCAGTGTTCCTACAGCAAGATCAGAGAGCAAGGAACGAAACCCTACAGAGCCAACTAGCCTGCCATCTGCAGTGACAAACAAAAGCCCTAACTCAAAGAAGTTAGAGGACTCAGGACAACACCGAGGTTGTCCTCTGTTTTCCCCTGATGCCAAATCACATACACATTCTACATCCAACATGCACACAAATGTATGTGTGTGCACGTAGGCATGCGTGCACACACACACACACACACACACACACACAAACACACACACACACACACCAGGATTTAAAAATTGAGAGCAAAGCATACTTTCCAGAACCAGTAGCTCAAACGCAAACATCTCTCGCAAGCACTTTTGTTCTTCCTTAATAATTACCCATAGTGTTTCTTCAAACAAATTTCATTAAATCTTTTTAAAGCTTGTTTTTACATTTTCAGCTTGCATTTTCTCTTAGGAAGGTATGTTTTACTCCTTTGTTATTTGTTATGCAAAAAATCCCTTAAACTATTTGTTTAATATTAAGCAACACAGATTTTTTCTAAGTGCACTATTAGTTTCCTCTGTCAATGGAGATGCTAAACAAAAATACTCTTCGTCAGTGTCATCTTTGTTTAAAATAGTACAGATACAAGGCAGAGGAATACTGCATTAAAATTCTGCACATACCTGTAGATGATGCAGCCAGGGGGGACAGCAATCTTGAGGAATTTTTGAAACACCCATATTCCAGAGTAGTTTTGGAGAACTGAAGTTATTTCTGGTACTTAGAAATAAACATATTACACTCAGGTGGCACACGATATTTATTTCATATTTCTGAATATTGTGGCTTTCTCTGCCAAATCACCCTATCAAGCTTTATCTTGGGAGGCCAGGTCTCCCATCTCACTTCTGTGAAGAGGAGAAAGAAGTGAAGAAATGAACTATTATGTTAGGGAACAATTATGAATAATGGAGAGCAGGAAAATGCTGTTTTATAGTTACAAAGAACCTAGAAAGAAGGCATTCTGTGTTATTGCGATCTAAATGTTAGTTTGTTATAATTCAGCCAATATAGTGAAGTTCTGATAATAAAAAAGCATACTCCAATGTCATCTTCCAGCTGTATTAGGTATTGAATCATAGATTCTGTTTCATTTTTTTCTCTTGAAAATCTTGGTAAAATATGCATAGATCCTCCATTAGAACTGTTTCAAAGAAAGCAGTACAATGGAATAGAGTGCATTATTTTTTATTGTTTTTAAGCATCCCCACTGTTTTGACCTTCAGAACTCTTTTAACATTACAAACTAAAGCCTTCAATACTTGTAACAATATTCCCTATAACTGCCTTACCCAGTTCTAGTAACCTCCATCCTGTCTGTATCCTTGAACTTGAGCAGTCATGGTCTTGTGTGTAAGTAAAATCACACATTATCTGTTCTTTTGTTGCTGACTTGTTTCACATCTCCTATTGCATTTAAGGTTGACCTTATGATGGGCTGTATCTGGATTTCACTGCAAAATATCAAATGACATTCTACTGTGAGCACCATAGCTTTATTTGTTTGATTCTCTGCTGATGAACATTTGGTATTCTGAAAGGTAGACATACAAATACATATATGACTAGATATGTTCTTTGTTTTTGTTCTTTAGGATATTTACCCAGAAACAAATTTGTAGCATTACTTTGTGATATCTTCAACCTTTTGACAAATTGCCACATTATTTCTTTCTGCAGTATATGAGGTTAGACCATGGGTCAGTGCTATGACACTTCTCATCTGCCTGTGGTTTACAATGGTCCCAATTTCTTCCACCTTTTTTTTTAATTTTAAACGATAATATGTTAATATGAATAAGATAGTTCTTTTCTTTTATAGACAGATAAATTAGGTTGAGGTCAATGTGTCTTCGGTCTCTTTACATTCAACACAGTCACTTTCCTGTCTGCAGTGTGGCAGCATGTTATTTATGTCTGCCTGCCTGTCTTGTGTGCCACTATTTTTCACATACATCGTTCATATAGAGTGGTTACATGCATGACTAAAAGAAGTAAAGACCCTTAATGCTAAACCTAAGGACCTGAGTTTGATCCATGAGACTTCCATGGTAGAAAAGGAGAATCAACTCTCTCAAGTTGTCCTCTGACCTCAGGACATGTAATGTGGCAATGGATGAATACACATATGATAGACAGATAAATAGATAGATGATAGATGAGAGATAAATAAAGTGATAATGATAAAGAATTGTAAAAATGTAAACAAATGGTCATATACATGAATGTGTCATAAAATCAAGAACTAGTTTATGACTGTTCATTTTGTGTTTTGACACAATGAGAAAGAAAGATTTATCCCCACTGTGAATTTATAACAACATAGATAACTTAACATTGTGACTCATAATTTTTAATCCATTTCTGTGTTCCATGTTGGGCCTTGGGTGGGAGGTGTAGGTGAATATAGGTAGGTACATGTATGTTCAGGTGCATGTGGGAGACCCAAGGTTGACATAGAAATCTTCTTTTACCCACCTCATATCTTGAGGCAGGATCTATTTTTGAACTCAAGGCTTACTTTTTTAGCTGGTTGGGTTAGTCAGCTTACTCCTACAATTCTCTGTCCCTATCTCCCATGGACTAATATGCCATACTCACTTATTTTTTCACCACTAGACTGGGAACCCAGAGGCTAACCCTTACGCTTGCATAAATGTTTTATCCACTGGTGACTCATTCTTTTTGCTTCATCAAAGCATTGAGGGTCAGCAAAAGTAAAAACTGGTCTGGTCTGTGTCTCTGCTCTCAAGCAGAGATCGCTGATGACTGCATACAAACAGGGAAAGGACATAAACAGTAGACCACAAATTTGTATAAACCTGACTTCAGTCTCTAGAAAAAACCTAAAATTGATCTTTAACTGATTCTGTATTAACCCAGTGATCAATGGAACAATCAAGAATTTCATTATCATATGGCTTTTCTGAACAATGTTTTAATTATAGAGAATTGGTAGCTGGCAAGCATGAGTGACAGTAACTGACAAGTGTTTTGCTTCACCTCCCTCACACACTGAGCTATTACACCAGGCTGCCCTGTGCTGTGCTCCCCTCCCACCCTCACCCCAGCTCTCTAACATCAAGAAGGGTTGGAAACCTGAGAAGGAACCCCATGCTGATCTGATTTTCATCACAGCTTTGGTGAAAAGCTCTTACAGTGAACTCTGGAGTTAAACTCTGAAGCACTAATTAATTTCCCCTAGTTTATTTTTTTTAATTCAGCATGAAATTTTGATCCCAAATTAAGTAGATAAGAGACAAAGAGGAAAGGTGAAGAGGTCTGTGACTTTTTGTAAGCTAAGGGTGCTGCCTCTTGTCTTACCTGCCCTTCACTTTGACACAAAGGGAAAACAAAACAGTAACAGGGTAAGAAAGCACTGTGCATTTTCCTGGAATTGATAACTTCACTGCTACTCCCCTAAACACCCCCTCCTTATTACCTTCCTATCTCTCCCCCCCATTCTTCCTTCACTTTCATTCCACCCCTCTCCAAACAGACACAGAAACAGCTGTGGAGGAAATGGCATATAGTGGATAGCATATCCTCCAATATAGGCATGGAAACTGCCTTTTAAGATGAAGGCAGGCAATTTGGAAGTAATAAGAAAAGTCTATTTTTATGAAATCATAGTTAAAGTGATTAGCAAAGGCCCTCCATCAGCTGTGAACTTTGTGAGCAGCTAGTTGGAGCGCTTGCAATGTGGGATATACTCCTTGAGCCTGACCTGCTAAATAGCCACTCACAGGGTATAAGGACATGTGGTTCTCCACTGGGAGGAAGGAACACAGGCAGCAGAAGGCACAGTTCAAAATGGGACTCTCATTAAGACCTCTCTAAACTTTGGCCTCCAGTCTTGACATAGGGTTCTTCCTCAGCATCTCAGATATCTATTCTTCAGTCACTGATTCAGATCTCATCAAGACTGTTCCAACTGCATCCTCACTTAGAAGTAGCCTTGGTATTCTACAATTCCCTGGGAGTCACTCATGGTAGCCTTGCTTAGAAGATGAATGTTTTTTAAGAAAGCTTTTCTCGGTTCCTCCTTCCTTTTGATGATTCACTATATTGGGAAACAGTTGCATAAGTCTTCTTAAGAAAGAGATGTTTTTACTTGCAGGTAAATATGTGTCTCACAAGTGATCAAGTTGCAAAATAAAGTCAGTGATCTTTATTTGCATTGATGGATAAGTGTCAAGGCCTTGGAAAACATTCGTTGTATTTTTCTCCACATTGCTAAGTCCATGTCAATATGTCCAGATTTTGAGAAAACCAATCCACTGGAGTGTATCAAGAGGGAGACAAAATGGAAGGATTTTTGTAACTTTCATTATCATATTATCATATTATCATATTATCCACAGTACCAAAGACAATTTTCACAAAGACAGCACATTCTCTGCTTTCTTCATCTTCCATGTATGTGTGTAAATTTTTTTTTCACACAGCAACAGTAAATAATGACTTGACATTGAGAAATCTGTACTTCTCATCAAATGATAGCCCTAGTTTTAACTTACTTTGTAATTTCAGCAAGGAATATTAAGAAACACCAAGAGGGACTAGAGAGATGACTTGATAGTATTAAGAAATTGCAGTAGGGGCTGGAGAGGTTGCTTAACAACCTGCAAATTCAGAGGATATAGATTTATTCACAGCACCCACATGGCAGCTCAAAACCATCTGTGACTTTAGTTCTCAGTGATCTGAAACCCTTCTGGAATCTAAAGGTCTACACACACAGGGTACACTTAAATCCATGCAAGCAAAACACTCATATACATCAAATAAAGATACATCTTTCAAAAAATGAATGGCAACAGTAGATATAGATTTTTGGATGAACTCATAATATTTTTCAAATATATAACAATGGCAAGTTTGGGTTTCACTGAGGAAAAATAGTATCTCTATTTCCTTGCCAGCAATACTGAGTGATGGGTATAGGAAAATTTCTGTATTTCTTTACTCCAATTCCAATCTTTGGCTCTGTCTACAATGCACCCATGTCTAACTTGGATCTTTTCCAGACTTCATCTGTTCCTTCTTCTCTCCTTTGGGACATCAAACAATTATTTACAATTAATCTTATTCCCTCTTCACCAACTTTAAAGGTTAGGCCAAAATTTTTCATAGATACTAAAGTTATATTAACAAAATTTACATAGCCTTGCAGACAAAGTGCATTTTAGTGAATTGGCTCATACACATATTCAGCAATTCTTTTCCAGGGTAGACATTGTCTTAAATACTAATATACAAATAACAGATCATGCTGAGCTAATGCTTCTAATAGAATAACCCAGAAATCTGTTATTGTGCTGTTGAGCTATCAGCACTAGTACAAACCTGATTTGATTTTTGTTTTTCTCATCTGCACTGCACATGAAGAGACTTGCCTTAGGAAAGCGATTTTCCTGCCATTTGATCTTTATGAAGAAATTACACATAATTAACTTATTTCAGTTTTAGTAAGTTACTAATTAGGTGATTCATTGAGATTCCAAAGGATTAATCTTTTGGCTTCCAGCATGGAAGTAAAAATGAATCCACTATCATAGAGCAAACAAAACCATCAGGAGTCCTTGAGCCTCCAAAGAAAATAAATGATTGAACAAAGGAAAGGCAGCTAGAAGCTTTAATCTGAGCATTTAAAGTGAGACTTGGGAGGATAAATGCCCAGGATCAAAGTGGCTGGCTTAACACAGGCATGAATTGTTTATGTGGCTAAGGGTTAACTTTTTCTTTGTGATGCTTACTTTTCTTAGAAATAAAACCCATTAGCTCCATGATGTCACAATATTTTAGATTTCTCAGCAGGAGTTTCTCTACCTCGTTGTTAAATTAAGCTTTATTGTTCCTCACAGGTAGCTTAACATTTGGTATCTAAAGGTCATTGTTGCACATATCTAAAATAGAAAATACAAAACTTAACATCTGTATCGCATTATACTCATCATAGCGGAAGGAAAAGAAGAAACAACAGATGTAAGGAAGATGGCTGTAGTGTGGGTGGGTGAGGCATCTAGAGCTAAATTTAGCAATGTTTTCAGGGAGAGTCTGATTCTGTATTGTTTTCTGGAAATTATCATCCAGCATGTAGAATTGGTGAGTATGAAAGGGTTGGGAGTTGGGATTGAACCCAATTTATTTTCTATGGTCTCTCCTTACTAGGTGAAAAGGTCTTTGTTTTAGGATCTAGACATACTAGCTATAGAACTAGAATTGATTTTAGGAGGTATTTTTTACTTCATGAGCTATTATTTACAGTGAGAACTGAAGTTTTGAAGTGTGGCCTCAGCCCTGCTGACCCTGGCCATATTTCCACATTTATAGTTTTGCTCCATCTACTTTATTTGTCACTTCTACAGTAGAACAGAACCCAGGCTAGCTTAGAGTTGCACCTAAGTGGAGTTTATTTAAGCAGAGATACATACATAAAAATGGAAGTAATCAAAAATGTTCTCAATCAGCCTGTTCCTCTTAAGCCCAGCTCACAAGCTGCTTACCTTGATACTGATCAGAGGATGTTCAACCAGTTCCTAATGCCTCAGCACCAAATAGGGCCATGACTGAAACCTACGTGATGGTGATTTCCATTCAGGGCATCATCTCAAGCAAGGTTTTCACTCTAAATATTTCCTTCCTCTGCTGTAAAAATTCACAGAATCAAATAAAATTAGGGTAATTGCCCTTCATCACATATCACCAACGATGGGAAATCCATTTGGATATTTTTAAGAAATGGGAGGGACAGAATATAAGAAAAAAAGGGGTTCTTTTATTCTATTGTTAAGTAGTGCCCCTTTGATTAGTAATAAGTCACAGAGGTGGTTTGTCACAGTTAACTGTTAGAATTGAGTCAGTGTATTATTAAAGCCTATTAGATCGGCATATTTCTTTTCAAATTTTAATAATAAGGCTTCAAGATTCACTTGAATGGAAAATGTTATAAAGAGTAACTAAAGCATCCCAAAGTGAGCATTTTCCATATTAAGTAGCATTTTAAATCTACCCATCAGCTTAAGGAATGAAAAAAATCTGCATAAAACCTCATGTTTATTGACAGAAGACCAAATCATGTGTATATGTGTGTGGGGATATACAGAAAGAGTGGATGGATGTAGGTCACACTGCAGGCAGGAAAATGAGAGGGAGAGGGAAGGCCAAAGAGGACCGTGATTGTATGTCCTTCCACTTCTGTATTACCTCAAAAATTTCAAAGAACATTTGTTCACTTAAAAGACACCTTATACCAGGTGGTAATGGTGCACATCTTAAATTCCAGGGTCAGAGGACTATTAAGTCAGAAGCAGGTAGATTTCTTTGAGTTCAAGGCCAGCATGGTCTACAAAGGAGTTCAGAATAGCCAGGATTACCCAGAGATACACTTTCTCAAAAAATATCATCTCCTCACTCCCCAAAAAACACCCAAAGAAACAAAAAAGATACAAGAAAAGAAAAGAAAAGACATCTTACTAAAACAAGGTACTTTCTTAGCTTCAATGTATTTTAAGCTGTCTTGTCACCAGAAATACAAACTGATTCCCTCTGCACTTCAATTATTGCTAAGACGCCCACTTTAGCCAATGATGAATTTCAATGCTCAGACCAAGCAGGCATTCTTGATCTACATCATGTTTCTTCCTTCCTCACATGTCTTCTGCATGGGCATCAAAGAGAACCATCTGCTGACCAACCTCCAGCCATAAACCACTCCTCTAAAATCCAGTGTAAGAGTTGCTAAATGTCTGTCACAAATTTTCCTTCCTGTCTTTCTAAGAATAGATATTGCCATTTTGCTTTTCTTTAAAGCTGAATAAAATTTAAATTATTTCATACTACTTTCCACATCTCCTCCTTATTGTTATTTCACTTATCATGTAAAGTGTAACTATATAATCATCTTTTTTTATGTCTGTCCCACTAGTTTCCTTTGGAATGCCCTCCCATTTCACTCTTCAAGTTACTGAACTTCTACCATAGAGAACACATTGCTCTAGTTTCTGAGGAAAATGTCTGATCTTCTATAGCCAAGCAAAACTATAGAATACAAGGAGAATTATCTGAGAGATGGGCTATAAATTACAAATTCCATCATGGCTGTCTATATTAAGGTGAATACAATATATTGCTTGGAAGCCTCAGACTCTAGACTCAGAAATTGCTTGTTATGAACTCTTGTCTTTCGTGAATATTTTATATGTCACACCCCCTTAAAATCTGAAGTAATTCTTGATTAAGGTAATGAGCATGTTTATATTTTTATGACTGTACAAATATATGCAAGCACTGTATCCCATCTAAAAACAGGAAAAATTATTCATCTAAAACATTTCATTATATAAATTCTGTGCATCAAGAGCTGACATAGTCCAGTGTGCTGACATTAGTATAGACTCAGGGGCTTTAACAGTAAATCTATATTTCTCAAAATCCTAGAGACTGGCAATCTAAAAATTAGGGATCCAGGCTATAGGCAGGGAATTCTTAATAAGGATCCTTTTAAATCTGTAGACAACCAGCCTTCCACTTTGCCTTTAGTTGTGACCTAGGTAGCAACTCTCCACTGTCCCATCAGTAAAGTCCCAAGATGACCTGGTGATCTCCCAAAGATTCAAAATAAGAACGCCTTTAAAGTGCAGGCTCTATACCTGTTCTTTGTGGAGACATACTCCTTAGCAACTGCAGAATGTAAATGATGATTTTTAATATACAATGTTTGGGAACTTACAATACTTTTGTTTTGTACGTAACTTGTAGAGTTGTTTCTGTGAGTTTTGTATTCATGGGGAGAAATTATCTAGCTATAAATAAACGTGGGCTACAGAAGCATTTGTCCACGATCTCCCTTACCCTGTAATGACAATGATTTTGTTCCATTATATCCACTCCTTTTTGTCCCTCTCAAGCTAATTTCACAAACGTTATCTGATGTGACGAGCAGCCAGCTTAATGTCAAAAATATTTCCAAGCATGTATTTGTATTTGGCTTTTAAAAGAAGATTTTATCCTCAGACATGGCTACACATCAAACATACATTTACTTCAGTGCACCAACTCAGTACACTCATAGCAATTTCAATTGTGCTCATCCAAGGACAAAATTAGGTTTTAGGATTTAACCCAGGTGGCATAATAAAATATAAATAACTTGTTTACCTGAGAGCAACAGGAACAAAATGAGACAATCTGAAATACGAGCCACTACAGAACAATAATGAAATGTGACCCTGGGAATAGCAATGTGTGTTGACCCTCTGAAATGAAATAATAACTAAGGAAGTGAAGGGAAAACAGAACAAGGCTCCTGAGTATGTTCCAAGACATGAAGAGTTTTTTATGAATCAAAGACACCTTCCACTGCTTCCTTTCCCTGGTCATTATCACTAACGATCTATGATCTATCTGACTCTCATGCTAATCTGTTGGAGCCTTATGAAACTTTGATCATATCATTGATTAGCATTGTCAAATCTTGCAAAGAGATTAGGTATTCAATACGTGTTTGCTGAATTGCATTGAGCTTTTATGGTGTGCTATAAATCCACACGTTCATTTCCTAAATGGTGAGAAGATCAATGGAACAAAGGAAAGGTATAGACTACTTTCCTCACAGTATGAATTAACAGTAAAATTCAGTTTGGTGTGTTTTCCCACTGGGAAAAACAATTAGTTTAGCCATATTCTTATTCTAAATATATTATTCATGACACATAATTACAATGAACAGCTTACTTTTAAAAGAAGATGTAGTGATATTACCAGTGAGAGGAAAATTGACCACTTCCCCCCATGAAGCTCTGCATCTTTCCTAAGCAACAAGATGTAGCTTTAAACAGATCATGTAGATAAAAAGACAAATTTCCCTCTATCTTAGGGCCTCATTTTAATATTTAATTTTACTTTGGGTATTTCCTGGTACACCAGAGAAATGCTTTATTTATTTCACTTCCTAACCTTAATTTTGTTGCTGTGAAATACACCAAGCACTTTGCTAAGTGTTCACTTAGTTCTAATGTAGGGAATATAATAAAGTTTAACTTTTATGAATTAGTTTGTAGATTCAAAGCCACTCTGCTATAATAGCAATAACCAGCTTTGAACCTGAGTCTTTCAGCCTCAGCAAATGGCTCTGTATCAAGGCAACTCATTTCCTTTGAATTCTCCCCTTACTGTGCTCATGTGGAGAGTGAGGCTGGCAGCTATTGTTAGCTTATGAGTGGGACACTGAAACTGCCGATCCCAGTTGTACACATAACTATGTAAAGGTACTGATGGAATGAACAGGACCAGTCATCTATCCTAAAAAAGGGAACGATGGTGATAACTACTTCACACCGGTTACAGAGGACCTGATGGGCCACATGCTTTCTCTTGTACTCACCAATCAGAACCGTTGTTGCTGTCATGCAACTAACAGCAGACTTTTACTGAGGCTAAGGGAGAGTAGATGATGCAAGGATGTTACTGTAAGAAAATGTCACTGATGAACACAGTACCATTTTTTCCTATTGAAATCCATCAACTACAGACACTCAACAGGGCCAATGACAAGACAGACATTGCAAGCAATCATTTTGTCTCACCATGATTTCTCCCAACTACACACTATCACCCAATGTTCATTCCTAATGAGCTCCATTATTTAAGCTGCAGTGTAAAGATGTTTAATATGCAGATGAGATAGCCTGAGTGGTAACACTGAAAGATATGTGTATTCTGTTCTTCTCAAGCCACTGATAAGCCATGAGAATAAACCAACTTAAGTGAGGAGGCACAGGCAACAGTGGGTGAAAGGGGTTGGAAATCAGTTGTACTTGCTGAGGAATTTTCCCCAAGCTAGTGCTATTACTGTTTTGCAGAGAGACTTGTGAGAAAAAGGCATGTTAAATAAAATAAATACTCAAAAAAATGTATGTCAAATGTGCTCATGACACATATTTATGCAAAATCACCACAATAATACTCTTAAAGATATCTGGGCATTATACATAGTTTGCTTACTTTAAAAGCCTCATTTTTAAAATTAATTTTTATGGAATTAGACCTATTAGTTTTATATCCTTAAAGTATTAAAATCCATTTGCTCTTATTTTCAATACTTACTTTGACATTTAAATATAGAATCCATATTCATATAAGATCTGACTCTTTGGTTGACTTTATAATGGAAATAATATAATTGAAATGACTTCAGTGCTCTTTGGCTTAATGCCACCATCTTGTCCATATATGCTGTGTAGTTTTTATTTCATAGATACTAATTTTTCTCATCATACAAAGTCCTATGTTATTATATTGTTTTTCAGGAGAATATGTCCTTTTCACAATTTAACATGTTTGCATGTATATATATGCATATGTGTATATATATGTATATATATATGATTCTTTATGTATATAAAAATATCCTGAAAGTTCCTAGTTGTGCATATAAATACAGAGTTGTCATCTTCCTTACATTGAGTTTTAGTGCTGACTGATAAGAATAAAAACTGCTATGTTATGCCTGGCTAATATATTACATCCACACAGTTGTCTTTTAGTTTTATTTGTATTCATTTGACAGGGGAAAAGTCTGTTCAAATCTGTTTTAATAAGATAATTTAAAACTTTATACAAAAGCATACATAAATTCCCCTCGCAGTTGCTTGTCCAGAAATGCAATTCTTTACTTTAGTCATGCTTAGGTAGTTTTGGAATGAATGTTTATTTATCAACAATTTGCTTCTTTGTTTAGATCAAATGTATCTCCTCTCATTAATAGTTTCATTGTCCTTTCTGTAGAACTGACAGAGTGAATATTATATATTCAATTAAAATATATACAAAGGCAGATGCTTAGTTTTCTCCCAACTGTAAATCTTTACAGTGCTGGGGTAAACTATTCATCTAACACGTTTGCTAATGATAAATTACAAATTTTTGATATTCAGAAAAATTTAATGTCTGTGGCAGTCTTATTTCATGAAAGGTAATACATGTTTTGCTCTTCTTCTCTTTTTCCTCTTCCCTCAGAAAAGGTATTGTACATGAACTGTGCTCAGCTCATCCACTGTTTTTTATACTTATACTTACATGTATCCCTGAATTTCCTTGTTTGAATTCCAACAGGGAATAAAGGTGCCTATGCAGTTACTATTTTAAAAAGGAACCAGCAGATAAGCAAATCTTAACCAAGGTTTTAAGTATTTCTTAAAACATATTTTATTATATATTTTGTATGATATATAATATAATGTAATATAATATGCTTTCTGTATGCTTAGGTTCAATCTTTGTTAATTGGGATAAAATAAATGGGTCAATTTTTTTCCTTGTTAATTGCACAAAAATTGACCAAAGTGTCATTATAAGTCTAAAACTATCTTTCTCCACAGCAG
>NW_022196903.1:41053981-41065202 GCF_008632895.1 Mastomys coucha
TTCTGCTCTCTGTTCATCAACTCTTCCTATAAGACACACTATAGTAAATCCCTAAGGAGATATATTTATAGAAATGAGCTCTGTGAGTGTGGAGAAGAGACAATAAAGGGATTCTGGGATATAAAATTTATATTCTCATACTAATGTCAACTCTAAAACCATAGAGACTACCGTAGCTTAAAAAATAAAATTTAAGCCGGGCGGTGGTGGCACATGCTTTTAATCCCAGCACTTGGGAGGCAGAGGCAGGCGGATTTCTGAGTTCGAGGCCAGCCTGGTCTACAGAGTGAGTTCCAGGACAACCAGGGCTACACAGAGAAACCCTGTCTCGAAAAACTAAAAAAACAAAACAAAACAAAAAATAAAATTTAAAATCCTTAGTCTGAGATTTTTACAGTCTGTCCCAGCTTTATTTTTCAAGCCATGTTTTCCAACTGGATCTTTTGATCCACTTATTTGATAATGAAGCAATAGTGATTGTAGCAGGTCTTTTGTTACTTTGTGGAGTCTTTCTTTTTCCATCTTTTCAACTCCCTAACACTAGATAAGAGGGAAGGAGAGAGGAAAAAGTGAAGAGTTCCCAGAATAACTTCATGGGTCAGAAAGAAGGCAGCATTATTGGTGAACTACTTCCTGCTTATTAGGGCCGTCAAGGTCAATGGGGCAAGTTTGATCTTCACCATCAGGACATGTAATTTCTTCTTGTTGTTTCTGCGCACAACTACTTAACAAACAGTGACCAACAACAACCAATAGCAAGCAACAACTAACCAACAACTCCACAGGGACCTAGCATTTATACATCCTCTAAATAGTCCCCAGAATTCCAAAAACATGCCATCTACATCTGGCAAAATCATGCCCTGCTAAAGCATGAGGCAAATCATAGTCAGCTGCTGTGGACAATATGAAGCAGCACCATATCCCACACCTAAAGGTAAAAAAAATAAATAAGTCTATCTATCTATCTATCTATCTATCTATCTATCTATCTATCTATCTATCTACTTTTAATATTTCTGTGTTTCTTTTTTTATGAAGCCTAAATTCCAGAAATCTTACTACTGGTGATGGCCTCAATTTTCAAACATTGAGCTCTATCTTTACTCAGTTCTTTTTTTTTTTTTTCTTTTGCTACTCATAGTACATTCTCATGTAGTAGTTCTATTAACATCCTAATAGTCATCATTGTAAGATTCATTCATCTTATTTTCATAAAAAAAAAAAAGAATACATAGTGGGCACCAAGGGTAAAAATGGCAAATGTTTCTAATGAAGAGACCCATCTAGTGAGAAAATTATAATTTTAGAGGTAAAGTATTAATTTCAAAATTCAACGATAAGAACTTTTCTACTTCCAGACAAAGACAAATGGCTAGTCTTGCTGTACAAACAAAAGGAGCCTCTTCTATACTAAAACCTTAGTATGTGACAGTCATGAAAATCCTTTCCCTTTGCAGTAAGTGTATACAAAAAGCCAATGTGAAGAAACTTTGGTGGGTAGACTAGGTTAATAAATGTTCTCAGCACTCAGTCCATCTTAGAATAGTTTTATGTTACTTCTATCTAAAGAAGACATAACAATTTTTCTCTCTAAGAAAAATGACTTTCTAAGACGGGACTCTCTAAGGCCAGGAGATATAGGTCTTACCAGAAGAGAGCTGATCTCCCAGGAGTGCTGACACAGGCATACAGAACCAAAAGCTCCATGCAGAGACAACAAGAACATCTAATACCAGAGATCAACAGATGGTGAAAGGCAAATGCAAGAATGTTACCAACAGAAACCAAGATGACTTGGCTTCATCAGAACCCAGTACTCCCTCCACAGCAAGTTCTGTATACCCCAAAACACGAGAAAAGCAAGATTTGGATCTAAAATCATACCTCATGATGCTGATAGAGGAATGAATATAAGAAGGACATAAATAATTTCCTTAAAGAAATGCAGGAGAACACAGGGAAACAGGTACAAGCCCTTAAAGAAGAAACACAAAAATGCCTTAAAAATTACAGACTCTTTGTCTCCTGACTTCTTGGAGTACTATTCAGCTATTAAAAACAATGAATTAATGAAATTCTTAGGAAAATAGATGGATCTGGAAAATATCATCCTGAGTGAGGTAACCCAATCACAAAAGAACACACATGGTATGCACTCAGTGATAAGTGGATATTAGCCCAGAAGCTCAGAATACCCAAGATACAATCCAAAACGACAAGAAACTCAAGAATAAGGAAGACCAAAGTGTGGATACTTCAAAGGGGAACAAAATACCCAGGGAGGAAGTTGCAGAGACAAAGTATGGAACAGAGACTTAAGGAAGAACAATCCAGAGACTGCTTCACCTGGGAATCCTTCCCATATTCAGTCACCAAACCCAGACACTATTGTGGATGCCAACAAGTGCTGGCTGACAGTAGCCTGATATAGCTGTTTCCTGAGAGGATCTGACAGTGCCTGTCTAATGCAGAAGTAGAGGCTCACAGGCCATTCACTGGACTGAACACAGGATCCCCAATGAAGGAGCTAGAGAAAGGACCCAAGGAGCTGAAGGGATTTGCAGCCCCTTATGAGGAACAACAATATGAACTGAGTAGTACCCTCAGAGCTCCAAGGGACTAAACCACCAACCAAAGTGTACGCATGGTGGGACTCATGGCCCCAAATATATATGTAACAGAGGATGGCCTAGTCGGTCATCAATAGAAGAAGCCCTTGGTCCCGTGAAGGTTTATGCCCCAGCGTAGGGGAATGCCAGGGTCAGGAAGCAGGAGAGGATGAGTTGGTGAGCAGGGGGAGGAGGGAGAGAATAGTGGTTTTTTTCAGAGGGGAATCCGGGAAAGGGGATATTACTTGAAATGCAAATAAAGAAAATATCTACTTTTAATAAAAAGTAAATTAAAAAAGAAAGAAACATAACAAGCAACAACAACAACAAAAAATACCATGATACTGATCAGAAACAAGGAAACAACTGAAAGATACTAAGCAGTTCCAACATGGTTATATCTGAAAGTTTGAAAAGCAAAGTGAGGTAAACTACTTGGGAGAGTTTCAACATTAGAATCATGATTTGTATTAGTTCAAATAAACTGTTTGCATGTGAATTTGTTACCCTGAGAAAGGTGTCTTGTGTGATGATATACTTTATATTATGATATATTATGTTGGTTTGTTTCATTACTAGCTTTGTGAAGTACATAGAAAAATATGCAATATTCCCAGTATTTCTATTTGAAGGACAAAGTGGTTCTCCTGGAAGCCCGAATTATCTATAAATTTGGAGAGCTCCGGAGTGCAGCCTGTGCCTTCCTGTTCTGCTCTAAGGGTTCTTAACTGCTGCTCTACCTACTATTTTGATGTCATACTTAGCTGTAACAGGCATTTCTCCTCAGTGCTTTGGCAAAGTAGAAAGTTAGACAAGCACTAATGCATCAAACCCCACCACACAGGACAGCTCACTGAACATGCACGGAAGACCTGAAGCAGGAGCTGGTGACTGGGAAGAGATGATCACTGAACATGCACAGAAGACCTGAAGCAGGAGCTGGTGACTGGGAAGAGATGATCACTGAACATGTACAGAAGACCTGAAGCAGGGGCTGGTGACTGGGAAGAGATGACATTCTTGCCCTCACTTCCTGTTTTGTGATCTGGCCACTACGTTTCTTTCACAGATATCAACCTTGAATGCAGCTCTCTCAGGAGTCTATACACTTTGACTTATGGGAATTGGTTTAAATAAATTTAACTAAGCAATTAGTAGGTATATCCTGCCTTCAGTCATTTCTCACATAAGGAGCATTTACTTGCTGCAAGTGTAGAGTCCTTTCCTGTAATTAAAAGTGTTAGAGTAAGTGTGTAAAAGGTGCTATAAAACTACATGAAGTACAAATTCCTACAATTTTTGTACATTTATAATCAGCATATTTCTTAAAACTTGAATAGAACGAGGAGATATAATTTTTTACAGAATCATTAGGTTTAGCTTCTCATTTATTTTCTTAGGGGTAAAAAGCAAACCATAATTTAAATATACACCAATAGAGTATATTGATTCATAAAGTAAAATGGGTTGTAGTATGTTAATTTAAGTTTTCCTATTCCCCATGCCATGCAATCTCCCTCAAAGTGGTTTATAAGTTTTAGTTAACAAATGTGCTTTTATAAACATGATGGTTTCAATTTCACACACACACACACACACACACACACACACACACACATTACATGATTTGATGTAAAATTGAAAGACACTCAGCTCTCAAGTTAGGAAGGCAAATATATGTAAATTTGTTTCTATTGAAAATTCTCTCTCTGCGTCTCTGTCTCTGTCTTTGTCTCTCTCTTTTTCTTTCTCTCTTTGCGTGTGTGTGTGTGTGTGTGTGTGTGTGTGTGTGTGTTGTGTATTTGTATATGATAAGAAATCATTTTTCCTAGAATTTGTGAAATGAGAAAAGTGTTGTACTTCTAGATCTAATCCTCTATTTCAATGCTACTTTACAAGACTTACATAAAAATACGTGTTGAATGAAAACATATTTCATACATGCAGCCTGAGCTAAATACCTTTAACAATGCCTTAAAAATCTAGAATTGTACAGCTCTGCTTGAAAATGGGAGCTGGTGTTAATGGTCAGTGAATAAGAGCTAAAACATTTTAATTCAATTAAAATATATTTAATAAAGTAAGGCTTGTCAATTACCCATGCATCATTTTTACCTTAAAGTACCTTCCAGAAATTCACAATCATGATTGTTTTAATTTTGATTTTCATTTTTGAGAATATATAGTTTTTTTTCTTGTAAAAAGAATCAATAGGAAATTAATCTCCTAGAACATTCTATTTTGCCAGCCTACTCGAGTCATCCATTTTTTGTGTATTGGGGCAATTTATTAACTTTGGCTTTGTACCAAAACTTTCAGATTATTTGTTTTCTTAGCAGTATGTTTATTTTTATTTAGTTGGATAAGTTACTCTTTCTATTGTAATATATTGGATGTGAAGTAAGTAATGTATTTCTTTATTATTGGATAATTTGGTTAGCTTATAAACAAAGATATAGAAAACAAAATGAGTTAAGTGCATACATCTTAATGCATATATTACTACCTAAATTTAATAATGCCATACTAGATCTTCTTGAAAGAATAGGCTAAGTCTTGTTCCATTTTTCATGTCCTGTTCCTGGAGTAATACTAGGTCAATGCATAGCTCATTAAATACATAGAAGAGAAGTAGGAAGGAGGAAGGAGGAAAAAAAACAGTCATCCAAGCAACATGGGAATTTCACAATTATAGCTCTAATAAAGTTCAGATCATGATAAAGTATTTTAAGCAATAAATTTTGTCTGTGTTATTGTAAGGCAAGGACTATTTTTGATGTCTGTAATTAACTTACCTCTCTGGAGAGCAGTGTTAAATATACATATTTATTATAGGCTGAATTTCTAATTAATAATATATGTGAAATTTCTCTTAATTCATCTGTGCACTTCCACATTTTACACCCCACCCCATTCATTTATAAATCAGCTGAGCCCTAATTGGCCTGGATGTACTGGAACTCCAAGCTAGCAACCCAGAGTGGAGTGTTCTATCACTGAAATTTATTAAACCAAAAGTATCAAAGCTAAATCTTCTGCAGTGGCCAAAACCAGATAAGGACTGAATAAATCTGCTTCTCCAGGACAAGCATCCTATAAATTAAGGGCAAATGGGCAAGTGTTTGGACAACATGAAATTTAAGGGGAAACTTGCCTTTCAGACTCCACTAGTAAATCCCTTTTAAAGGGATTCACATTGTGTTCAGTAACTTAAAATGCGCCACTTTGGCAATGATCAATGGCAAATTAATTTGGTTTGAATCAATTGGCTAATAAAAAAACAAAGCCACCAACAACAACAAAAACCCAACAGAATGAGCAAATAACATCAGCAACCATTAGGCCATCTACATGTTGCTCTCAGTTAGTTTTTATAATCGATCCCCTCAGAAATGACACATCAGGCATGGCTTTAGAAAAATGAGGAGACTATAACATACTTGTGATATGAGGCTTGATGGTGAAGTTGCCTTTATTGAATGGCCATTCAGCTAGTGGTCACATGCTGTGTCTGCAATGGCGGCAATATCTCACACACACCAGTCTAATGTACAATACTGTGCTCTGTGCTGAGCATGTCTCAATACTTTGAAGACATGAGGGGGCAACTTGCGTCCCTCAGGACTCATAATGTGTATTTCACCTTTGAGGTGATATTAAATAATAGCCCCTATAAAGAAGTCTGTTTCCCCTTCCCAACCTAATCAGTTATTAAAATAACAGCTTAAATAAATGTTTTCATCTCATCCATTAAAAGAGAAGTTCTTTTCTTTAAGAATACTGTAGTTTTGCTCCCAGGGTTTAGAACAGGTTCCAAGACTTCATGGATTGTGTGCCAGAATAAAAATCTAATTGGCACCATAGTTTATGGTATTGACACACTCAATAGCTTCATTGATTCAGTTTGTATTCTCACTGTTAGAAACACAAGACCCTTAGCCATGGCAGAATTCTCATTTTTAATTTATTTTGCTTTCTATATTGGCTAATATAGAAACACATCCTAAATTAGGCAGGAGACAATATAATTATTAACCATTATTATGTTAAATGATAGTGATACATACAGCAGTTCACATCACATAGCTTATTAAACAGAGTAAAAAATATCAATCTTTGAATCCAATATTCAACTCTCCTAATAAGATTGGGCACTCAAACTGCTCTCAATAGTAATTAATTTCCCACATAGAATCTCCACATCATCCATCATATGTACACATTTCATATGTAACACTGTCTTGCTTTAACAAACTCTTAATATATGTATGAGTATGGAGACCCTTTTCATGATTTTGAACTAGTATTTTAATAAAAAGGAAAGTTAGTTTATTTAATTTTTTCCCTTTAATCTTGGGAAGCTCTACAGTCTTGACTTCACCCTGTAGTCTAGAGACCTTAGCTGAGCAGCTGAAATGTCCACCAGTCAGTGGTAGCATCTGGAGGAGTTATCACCTGTACTGGACACTCACCTTATGTTATTAGGATGATGTTCTTCTCTTCCATTTCGAGTTTGGCCTACATCTTCCTGTCTAAAAGTCATCAAACCCTTTTTTCTTCAGTGACTAGAAAACCTAAATTCTCTCATTAGTTCTGGAGAATGTTCAAGAAACCTCCACAAGGTTTCTGTGAGGCAGACGCTAGCGTAATTGTGCTGTTCATCTCTTTTGTCAACCAGCTCCCGTTTATACATGTGGCCTGACCAAGCACTGATGCTACTACTGTGAAGTTTTCCTTTTCTTTTGGGAATCCTTGTCTTCTGTGCTCCAGATCTACACTCTGCTCATGAAAAGCAGAGCCCAGCCTTCTAGCCTGAGTCTTTGCCTAACTCCGGATTCTTCCTTGCCATCTTGGCAGGCATTCAGCAACAGATACCCTGTCCCTGGAGTCTTTCTACCTTCTAAGGAGAATACTACTTATATAAAGTGATGGAATGTTCTGATTCTAGGTCCAGCAGAAACCTGTACTGAGATAGTTAAAATTTCATACCCCCTTCCTCAATTTTCTTATAGCAGATTAGTGACTCAAGACCGCATTCTTTAATTAGTACCTGTTACCTAAATGGATCAGCAAAGAACTGTTATATCCATGCTACCATCTCTCTTCCTGGCTATAAATCTCATCTATAGCACTACTCAGCAGACTTTCAATCAACTCCAGTCTAGTACTGTGTTTCTACTGCTGCTTTCTGGTTGTAATTTGCTCTTTCTCAGAACTTCACTCTATTAAATACTTGGGAGATTTCAAGATGTGTTTTTTTTTTTTGTTAGAACAGTGGGAAATGGGATAATAAAGCTTCTACTTTTATTTTAAAGACCCCTGAGAGATACTTAACCAGTTGCCTGCTGTGTAAGTAGTACTGAGAATGAAAAACATAAAGGAGATTTACTGTTTCACTTATGACCACATGTGCTCTGAACTTCCTACACAATAACAGAGACAATGCCAAGCTTTCCCATGGCTATTTCTACCAGAAGCATCTTCAGAAGACTTCTGTAAAGAACTAGATTCTGTAAAGAATTAGAACCTAAAGATTTCTTTAAAAATTAAGCTGTTTAAAAATTACGAAGCAAAGGGCACTGAGAGTAGTTACCATTGAAGGCTGACAGTTTCCTACAAAAAAAAAATCTGCATTCAAAATAAGTTTCTGTCATAAATTCTCTATGAAGTTGATTCTGATCCTGCAGAAATGCATATTTGTGAAACTTTGAGTATTCTTTAAAAAGTTTTTAAACAAACCTGTTTGGGTCATATTAGTCACTATTTTATTTTGTCCAAAAATACACATCTACAACATCTACCCATTAAACATTTTAGATTTTAATTAATATAGTATGTGGTAAACATATGTCCTCTAGGTTCATCAAGTGGAGAATAATATTCTTTCTCTCGAAGCATACAGACCATTGTATCCATTGTCATTAAAGGAATAGAAAAATTTTAAATTTCGTTATGAGTCTATAATTAGTATCATTGGTTGTTTACATCTTTAAAGGTTAATTCTGCTGCATGAAGTTTCTCAGTATGAATCCAAATGGAGCCTCTTTTTTGTTTTTGCATAATATACTTTTCTATATTTGCATACATTGGGGATAGTTGTTATAAGAAAGAGGCAACAAAACCACTCTTCTGTTGATGTAAGTTTGCAGTTCCTGTTTACTCCATGGTCACCGTGCCAAGCTCATGGACAGGTAGCTGGAGAAGAAGAGAGAGAGAGACAGAGACAGAGACAGAGACAGAGAGACAGAGAGAGACAGAGAGACAGAGAGAGACAGAGACAGAGAGACAGAGACAGAGAGACAGAGAGAGACAGAGAGATAGAGAGACAGAGACAGAGAGAGACAGAGAGATGGAGAGAGACAGAGACAGAGACAGAGAGACAGAGACAGAGAGACAGAGAGACAGAGAGAGGCAGAGAGACAGAGAGAGACAGAGAGATGGAGAGAGACAGAGTGAGACAGACAGAGAGACAGAGACAGAGAGAGACAGAGAGATAGAGAGACAGAGACAGAGACAGAGAGAGACAGAGACAGAGAGACAGAGAGACAGAGACAGAGAGACAGAGAGACAGAGAGACAGAGAGACAGAGACAGAGAGACAGAGACAGAGAGACAGAGAGACAGAGAGAGACAGAGAGACAGAGAGAGACAGAGAGAGACAGAGACAGAGAGAGACAGAGACAGAGAGACAGAGAGAGAGAAGGGGGTTCTGACATGGGTTTTTGGAACCACCAAGCCCCACCTCCAGTGGCAAATACCTCTACAAGACCACATTTACTTCAAGAAAGTCACCTCCTAACTAGAGACTCTGTGAGCCATTCTCATTCAATCTACCACATGCCCAACTGAAAACAAAACAAAACAAAACAAAACAAACAAACAAACAAAAAAACCTTACACACAAAGAGCAGAATAAGGGAGCAACCTTCCATAAAAGGCAATTGGAAATCCAGAAGTGTCTTGAAATTTTCATGTTGTTTAGCCATTTAGAACCCCTTAATACAATGATAGAATTTTATTATTATTTTGTGTCATCTGAAAGTTAGGTTTAAAGTTTTCTACATGTTCATGTATATTCATGATTTCTGTTATAACTGGATCTAGTTAATAATTAATTCTTGAATACCTATTGAGAAATTTACACTATGGGTCAATATGTAGGCAATTTTAATCAACTTTTCATGTTTTTAGAGAAGACTCCATGTGCCCTTAGTTGTCAAACATTTTATTTAAATATTTTTAGATCTCAGAATTAGGACAAGTTTATGGCTGTAGAATCATCCAAAGTGATTTATTCAATTGTGCAGTGTAGATGTTAGACACATTTATATGTGTCTACTACATTTACATGTGTCTTTCTACACTGTATTCTGTCAGTACCTCAAAGCCAACTTGTCCCTTTGAATTAAAAAACAATAACAAAAACAACAACAAAAACCCTACTTAATGTCTTTGACAAGAAGCATATTTCTAGGAAAAATAGCTACATACTTTGGGAAGGAATTCCCAGTTCAAGCTTCACCTCTGTGTTAGCATAAAAATGAGAATTAGTTAAATGAAAATGAAGTTTGACTGCTCCTGTTTCCTTGCCCTGTGGCTATTCTTTTGTGTCACAGCAGGGCACAGAATTGAAAGCATTGTGTCACCAGATGGTAGAGAATCTGGACTGTGTCTAGAAAGAGAGGTTCTAACTGATTCTAAGGACAAAAATAACCCACAAAATGGCTGCAATGCCAGCCCCAGTGTGATCCAGTGCATAATTACAGGACACACTATTAAATACATGTAACACAGAGTTGAAAGATGGCCCTGTGCCAGCAGTGAATTGTCTTCACAATAAAAATGGCAAAGTGGGCACAAGAGCTCTCCTGACCTTGTGTTGCCTGTTTACAACAAAGAAAGTCTTTGATTTTTCTGTGACTGTGGCAGCTTCTGGAAGCAAACTGGGTAACCTGATAATGATTTTTGAAGAAAGACTACTTCATTTAACAAGAAGCATGGAGGGAAAGGACCTTTCATGAGTGTTATTCCCATGGTGTAGTGATTGTAGGCACTTGGCTTTTCTGTCTATAGTCCTGTAGCTAGGTATTTCCAACTGTGGGTATTCTCATAGGACTGTACACAAAGGTAAGAGCCTTCCCGTATCCCTATTAGTAAGACATCTACTCTGAAATTCCATCACAGATCTAATTTTGTGCCTCGTTATTCAGGATTATAAATGCACTAGGCTTTAACTCCATGTCCAAGGTTAGGAGGCCTGGGCATTCTGTAAGCCAACTTCCAACCTGGTTACCACATGCCACAAAGAACAAGGTATTCATAAAGTTATTCTAAATAACTATCTGGGCTAGTTTTGGAGATTACTGTGTGTGTGTGTGTGTGTGTGTGTGTGTGTGTGTGTGTGTGTGTGTAGATCAGAGAACACCTAGTAAGAGTTAATTTTAATTTTCTATGTCTCTCATGTGGGTCCCAGAGATTAAACTCTGGTTAACAGACACATTCTTTACCCACTGAACCATATCACCAGCCTGTCGGTCTGGTTCTTCCTCCCAGTTCCATGCTCCCAGAAATATGACTCAAAGTCCAAACATACATGTATATATATATATA
>NW_022196903.1:41065212-41072301 GCF_008632895.1 Mastomys coucha
TATATATATATATATAGTCAAGGTATTTATAAATATATATGTATATATATGTATATATGTATGTATGTATATATATGCACAAAGGCCTTTCACTGGCTAGCTCATAACTTAAAATAATCCATTTATTCTAATCTACATTGTGCCACATGGCTGGTTACCTGTGCTTAAGCACCATGTGTCTGAACTTGTCAAATATTCCAGGCTGAATCTCTTGCTTGGCACTATCCCAGAATCCTTTTTGGCTACAAAATGTTCCACCTCCTACTTCCTGCTTGAGCTATCAGCCATCAGATTTATTACTGACAGGTGCCACATCCATACAGATAGAAGATATTTTCTCTACACCAAACAATGTTTTAGAAACTTTTCTCCCCTTAAGTACAAACAGTGGCTATTTAGAAACCTACTTTGATCTTAAATAGCACTTTTGTTTAACTGGAACAGTGTCTATTCTTTAATACAACAATGAAGCCTCATTCTGTAAATCTTATATAAAAATGACTAAGAAAGAAAGAATCCATCCTTAAGCTCAGGAACAGCTCTAGTTAGCTGGGGACCCCACAAAACATGTCTTTACTCTTAGAGTCTGCATTGAAATCATGATGGGTGAGTGGTCATTGCAAGGCCCTCTTCAAGAGATAAGTTCTTCTAAATGACTTACTGATCTGATCTTCCTAAAGTGTCTTTCAGATGTAACTATGTTGAGTTTCTTTTCTTGCTGACAGCCATGGGCAACAAAGCTGGCATCTCCCAACTCATTCAACTTAATCAGAAATAATTATTCAACACTTACTATGTGTGGGGTGGGAAAATGACCATGTTACATTTTGTGATGCCCTCATGATGCCCTCATTGAAATGTAAATCACTAGATAAAATACAGCACTTACTTTAGAAGGGCCCAGAGGAGCCAAAAGGAAGGCTAGTTTGTTCTTTTTGGGATATACGCAGGCATTGCATTTTTTTTTTTTTTTTTGTAGTAAGTCTCAGATTATATCTGCATAAGAGAAAAAGCCTGAGAGACTTCTAAAGCATTGTAACCAGGTTCTTGAATGTGTTTTTACAAACTGTTCTCAACAATTTAATTTTGCCCCCCCGTCACTCCCTCCCTCTGACTCCCTCTGACTCCCTCTTTTCTTCCCCTTTTATTCCTTCTCTTGTTCCTGTGTGCAAATAATTATCCTTGAAAACTTTGAAGACCCTTCAAAGCCAATAACCAAACTTCATAGCCAAACTCAACGTATGCCTGTCCTAAATTAGATCCTTTTCATTTGTTTTCGGAATACGTTGCTAATGAAACAATACACCTAGATACTAGCAAAGGAGCTGAGGATCTCTGATACCACCATGTCTCTCTTTTCTTCCCACCATACACATCCATTAGCAAATGTAATGGATTATACAGTAAGTTATTTTTCTTTTCTTTCTCTTCAGTTTCACTAGCATATTAAAACAAAATATTAGCACTTTTTCCTCTATGGCAGTGGTTCTCAACCTGTGTATCATTGCCCCTTTGGAGGTCACATATCAGATATCCTGCACATCAGATATTTACACTGTGAGTCCCAGAGATAATGAAATTATAGTTATGACATAGCAACAAAATACTTTTATGGTTGGGAGCTACCACAACATGAGTGTCTTAGGGTTTTATCGCTATAAGGAAAAACCATGACCAAAGTAACTCTTATAAAGGACAATATTTAACTGGGGCTGGTTTATAGTTTCAGAGGTTCAGTCCATTATCATCATGGCACAAGGAATGGCAGCATCCAGGAAAGCATGATTCTGAAGGAGCTGAGACTCCAGAGGCAAACAGGAGAAAACTGTCCCCCAGGCAGTCAGGAGGAAAGTCTCAAAGCCCACCTCCACAGTGACTCAGTTCTTCCAACAAGGCCACACCGACTCCAATGAGGCCATACATCCGAATAGTGCCATGCTCTGGGTCAAGTATATTCAAACCACCACAATGAGGAACTGTATTAAAGGGTGGAAACATTAGGAAGGTTGAAAACCACTGCTCTATAGAGACAGCTAAGAATTATCCCCAGCCTTTTTAGCCACATAGTCACTGTCAGAACTATTGAATTCAGTCACTGTAACATGGAAGGAATTATGCACTATATACTGCTGAGTGAACCTGGCTAGTCTCTGAGAAGTTTGTATGAAAACAGATGACATTTGACCTGGACACTGTAGTTCTCTCCTCCTACCTAGCTCAGGTCTATCTCAGTTTTCCATCTCCTATTGGGTTGATATTGCAACAACTATTCCTTGGCCTCCTAGACTTCTTCTGCTCTGCAACCCTTCCTTTCTATTACTATATACACAGCAAATTAACGAATGGTGACTATGTGGTGACAAACATCTTTCTACCCTATAACTGGCTGTTTTATCATGATGCACAGTCCTTAGTGGCCCAGTTGGGCTCTGCTTAATGTTCATGTTCTTAGTAATTGCTCTGACTCTCAGGCGTGGTGGTGTTTGCCTCTGCCTAAATGTCTTCTATCAGTCCTTGACAGTTGTAGTGGTGTGGGAACGCTGGTTTTATGTATTCTTCCTTGCTAAATTCTGAGTTACTTTCAAGACAAAGCTATTTTCTGAGCTAGCATTGGGATCATAGGCAGGCCATAACACTCCTCTGCCTCCCCTTCCCCAGACACATGGGCTTCTGAGGAATAAAAATAATTCCCTGCACTAACTTCTGGCTTTGCCTGTACTGTGGTAGAAGAAGACCTTTCATTTTATAAGCTTTAAAACCCATGAAAATTTACCTTTTTCCCTGACAACATCTTCCAGAGCCTTTCCTCTTGACGAAGCTTAGCCTTTGCCTTGTTTTAAAGGGTAAAGATTACAGCGTTCTGGACTAAGTAAGCAATGGCTAATGACTGAGAGTGTGCTTCCAGTCAGAGCATTCTTCCAGCTTTTAGACATTTTCAGATACTCATTAATTGAAGGTTATTTTTTCAAAGCAATGTTATATTATTAACACACATCATGTTAGCCACATATTCAGTGGAAAATATTTGACAACAGCATTTCTAAGATAATTTCAATAACTTTAATTTGTTGGTGACTACACATATATGTGACACACATGATAAACTCAGAAATGCCAACCTGGGGATAGGGAATGTATTTCAGTGGTAGAATAAGTGTTTATCATGTGTGAGGCTATAGGTTTCATCCTAATTAACATACACAAATAAATGAAATAAATTTTAGGATTAGCTTTACCGGCCTACCAAGGTTCATCTACCCACGTGTGCGAATTATGAGTATGTGTGTTAGAATCTTTATAATTTGCTAATATAGACAGGGTCGCATTATGTAGGTGTGGTTGTCCAAGAGCTTGCTATGAATACCAGGAAGGCCTTGTACTCACAGAGATCCATCTACCTCTAGCTCCTGAGTGATAGGATTAAAGATGTATGCCATCACATTTGACTTTTGCTATCTATTGTAACAAAACAGCTATTAATTTATTTATGTGTACTTAAATATATATGGAGGATAGGGACAGGGATAGCTGTTAGAGGTCAGAAATGAGTGGGGTAAGGCACATCCCTTCAGCCTCATTTCACTGCTGCTTATGAAACTTGGCAGCTACCTTCACACTACAAGAACTCTGGGAGGTCATAGTTCTCTGCCAAGAACATTCTCAGGAAACAGGAGACACCACTGACAGTCAACTGAAAGACTGAACCATCTCTGTCACCCAAGAGAAGGCACTTTGTTCTGCTTGACTCTCCATGTTAGCGAAATAGCTCTTATTTTAATACATATCCTGTTCACTCAGCTAATGTGCTCTTACTCTGGAGAGAGAAAGCCTTTGGAAGTTTGAGGAAATGAATCTTCAACACCTCTTAGACAGAACCCAGCTTCCCCTAGTGGAGAGAAGCCACCACTGTAAGATGATGATGAACAATGCCTAGAAGACAGCATGTCATGAATGCTCTTCTGACTGTTTTTGGTTTTGTTTTTCATTTTTCTTCCAAGTTGTTTGCCTCTATCATCATTTTCCCCTGTTTGGTTTGCTATATGCAGTATACATTCCTGAACTCTAACCTGGCATCTTTCTTTCGCCCAAGCGAAAACAGGTTAGCCTTGTGTAACTTATTAATTTGATCAAAGTTCTCAATACTGAATATCATTGTTTATCTCCCATACATCCCTGCAGAGGAAATTCAATTGATAGTACAGTTGATAGGAACGTGTTGTCTTTTCCAACAGTTAGTGGGAAGAAGGCTTTAGCCAGATATATGATCTTTGTTAATGCAACCACAGAAGAGAACCAAACACGTGTTTCTTTACAATGCTCATAGGAGTGAACACTGGTGTAGGCAAGCTAAGGCTCTGCTACTTGTTGGTCACATGGGTGGGACTGGCTGGACTCCTGACAAGCCTGCCTGTCTCCCTGTAGAGCTACATCACTGGGTCACATCTTCCCTTCCTCTGCATAGCTCTTCTTTTCTTTTAAGATTTCCTGATTACTTAGGCTGTCTTTGATTCTCATTCTTCTTTATAGAGGTTGATGTATTCTGTCACATGCTGGTCTCCCAGTTCAGGGCTGCATTCTCTCCCACTATGGAAAGACTGCTTCTAAGTATTTAACTGCATTTCTGAAAATTCTTTTTCAGAAAACACATTTGTTTCTTGTTTCACGGAGAATTTTCACATTAAGTAATCTTTTATGTTCAGAGAGAACTCAAGGACTGAACTTAGAGGATTTCAAACTATAACCCCTGATATTAGTAATCCAGATGTCTTAGCCACAGCATTCGATATGATCCAGTTCAAAGATGATGCTACACTATTTCCTGTGATTCCTATTATCAAAAGAGGAAAACCATCATTCTAGACGTTTTAATTGGGTGTTTTTCTGTATATTACTGGATGTGTGTGACTGAGGTACTCAAAACCAGAAAAGGATGTTAGATTGCTTAGAACTGGGAAAATAGTTGGTTGTGAGCTACCATGTAGGTCCTGGGAACAAAACCCTGGGACCTTGTGAAAACAAATGCTCTTAATTGCTAAGCCATCTCTCCTGCCCCATTTGTAATATTTTTTTGAAACCCACCTTACTATAAATTTGAGATAAATACACAAATATCCAACCACTCTAAATATTTTCATTAGCATACCATTTAGTGAAAGGAACTGATGCTTTTCACTCACAATCATCTTAACAAATTATATCCATTGAAGGAACATAGGTCACAGGATTTTAATATTTAATTATTAAAGCATTGAAATATTAGTTATAGGTACTTTAGAAAAAAAACAGGGTTCTGATTGGACCCTGGGGTTGGATTCTAGGCAGAGGCAGCAAACAGAAGATGCTGTAGACAGAGGCTTAGAATTGTGTAGTTCTTATATAAATTGAAAAATGGGATAAGGAGAATTTTAGTTTATTAGCCCAAGTCCTGTTTTGTTTGATTGTTTGTTTTATATCTTCATATATTTTGGACATGGTAAGACAGTATTGTATTTTCTTTGGTACATTTTCTACATAGAGAAAATGTAGAGTAGAGATAGAATAAACATTTTTTTAAGTATAAACTGCAAATATCTTCCTAATACTTCCAAACAGCAAACTTGGGACAGATACATTCATCAGAATTCACAGGAACACAGCCTGAAACCCTGTTTGCTTTATGTGTCTCTCTAGCAGGTGGCAGAAGTTTAGACTAAATAATGGAAAGTCACACCGACAATAAAACCCATTCATGGAGATGAATTTCAAATATTCCAATAGGATTGAATTTAGCCAGGAAGCTGTAAACAAACTTTCAGACTTGAATTTAAATTTTATTGTTTCATGCTTTAGTCAACATGCGTATATTTTACCCTTGTTTCTCCAAAGATATGACAGGAGATGTAAAAATCAACTCATGTTATAGCTTTCCTGTGATGGAGTTTAGCCCTTTAGGAGCACAGCTAAATGGCTACTATTTTATTCTGAACATGATTTCTCACTGTTACAAGGAAAGGTGATTTATTTATAAGCCTCTGTGGGCGTGTATTTTTCTCTTTTTCCTAAATTTGAGCATATGGCTTCAAATCTTTCCCACTATTGTAGTTATTTGAAACCAGGGTTGGTTTTCAACAATTGAAAAGCATGTGAGCCATTTATCAATGTGACCATATGATAGGATCATTAATGGCTGTTCAAGTTAGAATGAAGCACTACAAAGAGGTCATCATTAGGAGAAGCATGTCTTTCCTTGAGTCCCTTCACTTTTGCAGGGGTCCCTAGGTTCAGAAAGCCTGCAGAGGAAGAGACCTGGGCATTCCACTCCTCAATTTGTAGTAGTCTTGGAAATTGTTCTATTTTCACTCACACAATTTCAAACATTCATTTCCACCAATTTCTGTCTCCAGCTGACAGCCAAAGCTATCAGAGATATTTTTCACAGACTTGTGTGGTGTGGTGGTTACTTTGAAATTTCACCTTGCCACAATTCAAAATAAACCACCCTGCAAGAAACAGGTGATTAACTGTCCTTACCAGATTTGTCTGTGGAGAATTGCCTTGATTGCTAATTGATGTAAAATAGTCCATTGTGGGTGGCACCATTCCCCAGTTTAGTGTTCTGAACTATATGAATGAAAAGAGCTGGCTATGCAAAGGTAAGCAAGCAGGCATCACCACAGCCTGCACTCCTTTCTGCTCTTTATTCTGTGTGTCATGTGACCCTCGGCTTTCCCTCAATGATGGAGAACAGCTTGGAAATATAACCCACACAACACTTTCTTTCTTTCACTAAATTTCATTCTCTTGGTCAAATGTTTAGCATATTCTGCATCCTCCTCTTTAGTTTTATTAGTGTGCAGTTACTTCAGAGTGACACATGGTGTTTGTGTTGCAGGACACAAGGAGTAACAAGATGCCAAACATTAGCGGCTTTGTTCATGTTCTTACGTTCTTTGTTCAAGGATTTTCTGTTAACACGTTGGCACACATCATCTTCTTTAAAGAGACTGAAAGCTTTCAGACTCTGATAACTCTTTGGTGCCCAAACCACTGAGACACAATATCTGTTAGTCCCAGAATACTCTTCTCTTCCTCCTCCTCCTCCTCCTCCTC